>NC_138778.1:213736453-213971453 GCF_965119305.1 Pelophylax lessonae
ACTTTGCTACAATGTAAAGTAGTGAGTGTACAGCTTGTATAACAGTGTAAATTTGCTGTCCCCTCAAAATAACTCAACACACAGCCATTAATGTCTAAACCGCTGGCAACAAAAGTGAGTACACCCAGTGCTGTATCTTGGCCTAGGCCGACAAGGCCCAGGTCTAGGGTGGCACTTTTGAGGGGAGCAGCAAAAAAGCTGCACCCTGCACAATAAAAAAAAAAAAAAAACAGCCTAGGTCTAGGATGGAAAAGGATCTGGGGGTACTGGTAGACAACAGGCTTGGCAGTGGCATGCAATGCCAAGCCGCTGCAAGCAAAGCCAACAGAATACTGGGATGTATAAAAAAGGGGATTCACTCCAGAAATAAAGAGATTATTCTCCCGCTCTACAAGACTCTGGTCCGGCCACATCTGGAGTATTCTGTCCAGTTCTGGGCACCGGTCCTCAGGAAGGATGTGCTGGAACTGGAGAAAGTCCAGAGAAGGGCAACAAAAATAATTAGGGGAATGGAGGACATCAGCTATGAGGAAAGACTACAAGCACTGAACTTATTCTCTGTGGAGAAAAGACGATTGAGGGGGGATAGGATATCAATGTACAAATACTGTACTGGTGACCCGAGCATAAGGAACAAACTATTCAGAGAAAGGAGATACAATAAGACACGTGGCCACTCACTAAAACTAGAGGAAAGGCGGTTTAACCTTAAAGTGCGTAAGGGGTTCTTCACGGTAAGAGCGGTAAGGATGTGGAATTCTCTTCCACAAGCAGTCGTATCAGCAGGGAGCATTGATAGTTTCAAAAAACTAGTAGATGGGCACCTTAAAGACCACAGCATACAGGGGTATACAATGTACGGTTAAAAGCAAACACACATACACATCATAGGTTGAACTGGATGGACTGATGTCTTTTTTCAACCTTACTAACTATGTAACTAAGCCTACTCCCGGCTACCGCACGAAAAGTGTCCCCGCCGGCTTTCGCTACACTTTTAGTATAGTGCCAGTCTTATGGAGCGAAGTGGGCCAGAGGGCAGGGTCCAGGAGGCAAATCAGTCTGGCACCCCCATAAAGTGGTCCCACTGCTACCTGCCGGTATGATAATACCAGCGGGTGAGGACATTCGAACAGACCGCAGGCCGCCAACCACACTTAATACAACTGGCAGCCTAATGCTCAGCTTACCCTCCTCCGACCCCAGGTATGGCAGGCATCATGTCAATAATATAATTTCTTTAAACATCCTTGTCCATGAGCGAGCATATTGAGTTGCATCATATACAATTAAGACTTTTAATTGTATATGATAGCAATACAATTTTGGACCTGCTCACCTCATAGGTGCTAGCGCAATATGTCACTGGGTTAGTAAGATTACTCCAATCTTATGAGATATTTGGACTTATGTTTGCTGCCACTGATTATTTCACTTATTTGTATAATGTTTATGGACATCCTAGAAATATTCCTATAATTACAATCAGTGGCAGCAAACCCAAGTCCTAATATCTTAGGCTGCACTAATGGGCACTGATAGGCTGCACTGGTGGCCACTGATGGGGCTACACTGATATGCTGTACTGATGGGCAGTAATGAGGCTGAACTAATGGGAACTGATGGGCACTGATACACTGTGGTTGTGGTCTGTGGTTTACAGATGACAGAAGGGGTCATAAACAGGAAGGGGTGGGTCATATTTAAATTAGGGGGTGCACAAGTTTAGTCAGGCCTAGGGAGGCACAAAACCTAAATACACCACTGAGTACACCCCTAAGTGAAAATGTCAAAATTCGGCCCAATTTCCCATTTTTCTGCCCTGGTGTCATGTGACTCGTTAGTGTTACAAGGTCTTAGGTGTGAATGGGGAGCAGGTGTGTTAAATTTAGTGTTATCGCTCTCACTCTCTTATACTGGTCACTGGAAGTTCAACATGGCACCTCATGGCAAAGAACTCTCTGAGGATCGGAAAAAAAGAATTGTTGCTCTACATAAAGATGGCCTAGGATATAAGAAGTGTGCCAAGACCCTGAAACTGAGCTGCAGCACGGTGCCCAGGACCATACAGTGGTTTAACAGGACAGGTTCCACTCTGAACAGGCCTCGCCATGGTCGACCAAAGAAGTTGAGTGCACGTGCTCAGTGTCATATCCAGAGGTTGTCTTTGGGAAATAGACGTATGAGTGCTGCAAGCATTGCTGCAGAGGTTGAAGGGGTGTGGGGGGTCAGCCTGTCAGTGCTCAGACCATACGCCGCACACTGCATCAAATTAGTCTGCGTGGCTGTCATCCCAGAAAGAAGCCTCTTCTAAAGATGATGCACAAGAAAGCCTGCAAACAGTTTGCTGAAGACAAGCAGACTAAGGACATGGATTACTGGAACCATGTCCAGTGGTCTGATGACACCAAGATAAACTTATTTGGTTCAGATGGTGTCAAGCGTGTGTGGCGGCAACCAGGTAAGGAGTACAAAGACAAGTGTGCCTTGCCTACAGTCAAGCATGGTGGTGGGAGTGTCATGGTCTGGGGTTGCATGAGTGCTGCCGGCACTGGGGAACTACAATTCATTGAGGGAACCATGAATGCCAACATGTACTGTGACATACTGAAGCAGAGCATGATCCCCTCCCTTCAGAGACTGGGCCGCAGGGCAGTATTCCAACATGGTAATGACCCCAAACACCTCCAAGATGACCACTGCCTTGCTAAAGAAGCTGAGGGTAAAGGTGATGGACTGGCCAAGCATGTCTCCAGACCTAAACCCTATTGAGCATCTGTGGGGCATCCTCAAACGGAAGGTAGAGGAGCGCAAGGTCTCTAACATCCACCAGCTCTGTGATGTCATCATGGAGGAGTAGAAGAGGACTCCAGTGACAACCTGTGAAGCTCTAATGAACTCCATGCCCAAGAGGGTTAAGGCAGTGCTGGAAAATAATGGTGGCCACACAAAATATTGACACTTTGGGCCCAATTTGGACATTGTCACTTGGGGGTGTACTCACTTTTGTTGCCAGTGGTTTAGACATTAATGGCTGTGTGTTGAGTTATTTTGAGGGGACAGCAAATTTACACTGTTATACAAGCTGTACACTCACTACTTTACATTGTAGCAAAGTGTCATTTCTTCAGTGTTGTCACATGAAAAGGTATAATAAAATATTTACAAAATGTGAGGGGTGTACTAAAAATGGCATGTCCTCCATTCATACAGAGCTGTTCTCTGCTCACTCACAGCTGTCAAAAAAAAAAAAAACATTCCCCTACAGTAAATGTTTATCAACATTATTAGATAACTATAAACACAATGTTTTACAATGTATCATTTAGCTCTTTTTTGGCGCTTTTCCACTGCATGGAACCGCATGGTATAGGGTCGGAACGGTTCGGTACGGTATAGGTTTGCTTTTCCACTGCATGGAACCGAACGGTATGGTACGGCTCTGAAAAAACAGTACCTACTCGATTGTGGTTCCAAAAGGTACCAAACTGGTACCATATCCCACAATCCTTTGCATGTAGTCACTACTAGCCACTGATTGGTCAGAGAATCCCACCCACCCCGTTGTTATCCCACTCACTTAACTTTAGTACTACTTTAGTGGAAAAGCAAACCTATACCGTACCGAACCGTTCCGACACTATACCATGCGTACCAGCAGTGGAAAAGCAAACCGGGCCAAGCAGGGCCGAGTAGAGCCGAGCCGGTACGAGCCGGTACTTGCAGTGGAAAAGTGCCATTAGATGAGAGGAATGAACTTCCATCTGTAAGTGAGGACAGTTTAACCTCTTAAAGACCAAGCCTTTTTCTGACATTTGTGGTTTACAAGTTAAAATCAGTAGAAAATTACTTAGAACACCCAAACATTATATATATATATATAATTTTTTATTTTCAGAGACCCTAGAGAATAAAATGGTGATCGTTGCAATCTTTTATGTCACACTATATTTGCGCAGAAGTCTTTTAAACACAGTTTTTTGGGGAACTTTTAATGAATTTAAAAAAAAAAATAAACAGTAAAGTTAGCCCAATTGTTTTGTATAATGTAAAAGATGTTACGCCGAGATTTGTCAGAGAATTGTGATCTTTATTTCAAGCAAGAATCTAGAATAGTGCAGCTCTACTTCGTATGTGTGCGTGTAATATATATATATATATATATATATATATATATATTCTTTTTCTAATTCTTTATTTAAGAAAGGGCACATCACCGAACAAAGAGATGCAATACAGAGCATAGTAGGCGGGAAGAACATGGCATAAATCACATAGACATTACAAGGCATGAAATGATTGTATTCACAAAATCTCTATAAGCAAACTAATGCTGGCCATACTGTATACGAAAAATCGTTCAAACTCATTTTCGAAAAACGAACACTCGGCTGTGAAAGCAAACAATAGTGCCATCATGTAAGGATACATAAATTGTTCAATGGACATAAATAAATCAGTTTTTTGTTAGTTTTGTCACATATGCCGAGTGCAAACAGTTTGGACGAGACACACAATAACCGTTCAATATATTGTTCGTTCGGCAGAAAATTTCTAAACTTGTGCTTTGTTTTTTTGGCTCCAAAACGCCATTACCGATTTGTGCCCATTAACTGGCCGAAAAACGAACGAACTGTCCAAATGACTGAATTTAAGCAGATTTTTCATATAGTGTATGGCCAGAATAAGTTGCTACAAGATGATTACACCGATGCGCGCTGATGAGGCTGCACCGATGCGCGCTGATGAGGCTGCAGCGATGCGCGGTGATGAGGCTGCAGCGATGAGCGCTGAAGAGGCTGCAGCGATGAGCGCTGAAGAGGCTGCACCGATGCGCGCTGAAGAGGCTGCACCGATGCGCGCTGATGAGGCTGCACCGATGCGCGCTGAAGAGGCTGCACCGATGCGCGCTGAAGAGGCTGCACCGATGCGCGCTGATGAGGCTGCACCGATGCGCGCTGATGAGGCTGCACCGATGCGCGCTGATGAGGCTGCACCGATGAGCGCTGAAGAGGCTGCACCGATGCCCGCTGAAAAGGCTGCACCGATGCCCGCTGAAAAGGCTGCACCTATGCCCGCTGAAGAGGCTGCACCTATGCCCGCTGAAGAGGCTGCACCGATGCGCGCTGAAGAGGCTGCACCGATGCGCGCTGATGAGGCTGCACCGATGCGCGCTGATGAGGCTGCACCGATGCGCGCTGAAGAGGCTGCACCGATGCGCGCTGATGAGGCTGCACCGATGCGCGCTGAAGAGGCTGCACCGATGCGCGCTGAAGAGGCTTCACCGATGCGCGCTAAAGAGGCTGCACCGATGCGCGCTAAAGAGGCTGCACCGATGTGCACTAAAGAGGCTGCACCGATGCGCGCTGATGAGGCTGCACCGATGAGCGCTGAAGAGGCTGCACCGATGCCCGCTGAAAAGGCTGCACCGATGCCCGCTGAAAAGGCTGCACCTATGCCCGCTGAAGAGGCTGCACCGATGCGCGCTGAAGAGGCTGCACCGATGCGCGCTGATGAGGCTGCACCGATGCGCGCTGAAGAGGCTGCACCGATGCGCGCTGATGAGGCTGCACCGATGCGCGCTGAAGAGGCTGCACCGATGCGCGCTGAAGAGGCTTCACCGATGCGCGCTAAAGAGGCTGCACCGATGCGCGCTAAAGAGGCTGCACCGATGTGCACTAAAGAGGCTGCACCGATGCGCGCTGATGAGGCTGCACCGATGCGTGCTGATGAGGCTGCACCGATGCGCGCTGAAGAGGCTGCACCGATGCGCGCTGATGAGGCTGCACCAATGATTAGGGCCCTGATGATCTGCGTAACAACAGGTTCACCTTTGTACGATCACAGTCATTGCGTATGATTCGCACCACATTGCTATGCAGATCACATGCGATGTCTGTGTGATGCAAATTCAGCCATACACCACATTCAGACCAAAATGGTGCCGGACCCTTTTTGTGTTCCGCACTGGAATTGGTTTACATGGGTGTTCACACCTATGGGATCCAATTTCTGCACTATTTAACATTACCCACTGAGATCTGTGAACCGATCTGGGGGATTGTCATTAACTTTACATTGACACCCCCAGTGATTCGCAGATGTCAGTGCGAACCAGTGTGCGATGTGAACTGGTGTGCGATGCAGTGGGAACCGGCACTGAATCGCAGGATTTCCCGCATCGCACCAGTGTGAACTAGAACTAAATGTTCCCTGTCACAGGATAACTGGTAATCGACTTTCCTTTCCTCACACAGTTTCCATAACATTGAGATAAAAAAATTACATCTTCAAAAAACCTTCCATGCCTTTTACTAAATACCGTGACTGTCTACTTTCCAAAAAGGAGTCATGGGGGGGGGGGGGGGGGGTGTATTTGTACTGTCCTGGCATTTTAGGGTCTCAAGCAATGAGATTGGCCATCAGTACATCAGGATTGATCGATTTTCAGATATATACCATCGTTTGTGGACTGTATAACGTTCCAACAGATAAAATATTATACAATGTACACTGATTTGGGTTATTTTCACCAAAGAAAAGTGGCAGAATACACTTTGGCCTAAATTTATGAAGAAAGAATATTTGCAAAATTCTATAACCGAAACCAAGAAAAAAAAGTTTTTTTTTTAAAATGTTTTGCTTTTTTTATTTATTTATTTTTTCTATAAAAAAATAGACCCAGTGGTTAAATGTTTTGCTTTTTTTTTTTTTTTCTATAAAAAAAATAAACCCAGTGGTGATTAAATACCACCAAAAGAAAGCTCTATTTTTGTGAAAACAATGATATAAATTTAGTTTGAGTTCAGTGTTGCATGGCCGCGAAATTGCCATTTAAATTCGTGCAATGCTAAATAGCAAAAAAATGTTCTGCTCATGAAGGGGGTAAAACCTTCTGGCAGTGAAGTGGTTAATAAATATAACAACATCATAACATTTTAGTAATAAAAATACTACTTAAATATAATAAAAAATGTCATTTGATTGTTTTTAGTAATAATATTTATAATAAAACAATAATACTTTTAATAATAAAACAACCTAAAGATACTATTATTTATTAATAATACTTAAAAAAAATACAAGTATTAAATTAAAATATAATTAAATAATGCTGTTAACAATGTTTTGCCATTAAAAAAAATTATATTTATTTTATATAATAATATAATATTTATATTTTTTTATTATTTCGTTAATTTAGGTATAATTACTAATGCTACTTTTAATGTTAATAATAATATTAATGCTACATAAATATAATTAAAAGAATTCTTATATCATTGGTATTAATAACAAATATTAACAATAAAAATTGTATTCATAATAATAATATGAATAATACTTTATCAAATAATAATACTTCAACGAGCAATAATAAATGATAAAATATTGTAACTATACTAATATTTTAAATTATAAATATGTCTATATATAGGTTATATACCCCCAATGTGTGTGTCTATATATACATTGGACTCTGCGGCTCCCCTGGCGGCGGACTGCGACTACTACAGCGCTGCAGTATGAGAGGGAACAGGCGTGGCTCTGCAGTGCCCGGCTCCCCGCCCACCAGCGGCTCATTGCGGTAGTGTCTGCATGTTAACCGTCACATCCATCTCCCCGCACACGACTGAGGAACACCTTTCCTGTTTACAACCTGTCCTCAGTCTGCGTAGTTCTCTAAGGCGCCCTCCATTTTACTGTAGACAGACTGGTCACGGGAAGCCGGGCGTTTCGCCTCACGTAAAATGGCGCCGCAGAAGGAGACCACTGGGAAAGGGCGAGGTTGGGTCACGTGGTCGCTGGGCAGGGTCCTGGGTTCGGGCAGATAAAGCGTCACCTAGCAACAAGCGCGAGGCGTGAATGATTCATGAGCTGACGTCACGGCGCACGGCACGTTCTTCTTCAGGCGCGTGACATCAGCACGGGTGAGGCCGGCTAGAGCAAGGCGTAGAAGGTAACGGCCGGAGCGGGTGAGGAGCGGGAACCGGGCCGGGGGAGGGTATGGGAGCGGGTTACCTGTACTGTGCTGTGTATGTGGGGGGACGCGGATTACTGGGGACCTCTCCCTCCCGCCTCATGCGGAGTCTTCCCTCATTATACCTCATAGGCTCCTCATACCGGCTGTACTATGGGGGCCCCGCCAGTCATTCACTGATCATCCCCTCCCCCCATATATACATCAATATTCACCCAGCACCTCCATCAATATTCACCCAGCACATCCCCCATCAGTTTTCACTTCACTCCTCCCCCTCTCTCTGTGCCCATCAATTGTCATCACCCCCCCCCCTCTGTGCCCATCAATTGTCATCACCCCCCCCTCTGTGCCCATCAATTGTCATCACCCCCCCCTCTGTGCCCATCAATTGTCGTCACCCCCCCCCCCTCTGTGCCCATCAATTGTCGTCATCACCCCCCCTCTCTGTGCCCATCAATTGTCATCACCCCCCCCCTCTCTGTGCCCATCAATTGTCATCACCCCCCCTCTCTGTGCCCATCAATTGTCATCACCCCCCCTCTCTGTGCCCATCAATTGTCATCACCCCCCCCTCTCTGTGCCCATGAATTGTCATCACCCCCCTCTCTGTGCCCATCAATTGTCATCACCCGCCCCTCTCTGTGCCCATCAATTGTCATCACCCCCCCCCTCTGTGCCCATCAATTGTCGTCACCCCCCCCCCCTCTGTGCCCATCAATTGTCGTCATCACCCCCCCTCTCTGTGCCCATCAATTGTCATCACCCCCCCCCTCTCTGTGCCCATCAATTGTCATCACCCCCCCTCTCTGTGCCCATCAATTGTCATCACCCCCCCTCTCTGTGCCCATCAATTGTCATCACCCCCCCTCTCTGTGCCCATGAATTGTCATCACCCCCCCTCTCTGTGCCCATGAATTGTCATCACCCCCCTCTCTGTGCCCATCAATTGTTGTCACCCCCCCTCTCTGTGCCCATCAATTGTCGTCACCCCCCCCTCTCTGTGCCCATCAATTGTCGTCACCCCCCCCTCTCTGTGCCCATCAATTGTCATCACCCCCCCTTGTCACAAATCCCCCCCCATGCCCATCAATTGTTGGCACCCCAAACCTCCCCCCCTGCCTATCAATCGTCACCCCCCCCTGTGCCCATCAATTGTCGTCACCCCCCCCCTAGTCACAAACCACCACCCCCATGCCCATCAATTGTTGTCACCCCAACCCCCCTCTCTGTGCCCATCAATTGTCGTCACCCCCCAATCTCTGTGCCCATCAATTGTCGTCACCCCCCTTGTCACAAACCCCCAACCCCCCCCCCCCCCGTGCCCATCAATTGTCGTCACCCCCCCCTGTCACACCCCACCATGCCCATCAATCATCACACCCCCTCCCCCATGTCCATCAATTGTCATCGCACCCACGTGCCCATCAATTGCCACCCACCATGCGCCCATCAATTGTCGTTAGGCCTCTGCCACGGTACCCATCAATTGTCATCACCACCCCCTACCCCCCCTGCACATCAGCCCTCCAATACCCACCCCTCCGCTTCCTACCCAGTTGGTCATTGTATATGTTGCTCCATATTGGAATGTTTTCATCTCCTTACCCCTCACTGCCAATATTTTTATATTTTGGTTCATCTGATATCCGGTGTTCCTGGGGAGGGCGCTCCTCTACAGCATTATACACAGGAAAGTACCTGGCGCTGTTCCCTAGACTCTGGGGGTTGTCTTTAGTATTGGCACCCTAGCAGGTCTCCCCTCAGTACCGCTATTTCAGTTTGGAGGTGATGATGACGGTTGATGTGACATTCTTCTCTCTGACTTCACCAGAATTCCAATAAAACCTGGAAGCGGATTTCTTCCTATGCACAGCTGCCCCGGATTTTGCTCTCTCCAGTTTTAGTGAATCTCCTCCACAATGTAACTTTAGATTTGTTACCCACAACATTGTATCTGTTTGACTTTTACTTGTAGACATTGCTGAAGTTCCCCTCCCAGTCCAAATGTTGTTTTATTTATTTATTTATTTTTGTTTTTTTATGGAATAGTTCATCATCTGTTAGACCGCATTCACACTGAAGCGGCACGACTTTGGGGGGGCGACCTGTGAAGTCACGTGCAGTGCGACTTGCACGGAATTCACAGAATGAATGTCTATGCAGGTCGCCCTGAAGTAGTACAGGACCCTTTTTCTAAGTCGGAGCGACTTGTGTCGCAGAACGGCTCCCGTGCCACACAACGGACCACGACTTGTCAGGCTGACAAGTCGAATTAGTGTGAATGGAGACTTAGACTTTTATTGTTGTCTGCGCCTGCTTTGAGGAGATGACCTCCAAACAGGAAGTGGGTGGAACGAACATCGGGGACAGGAAGTAAGATCGCAGTATTCCATATAGCAAGATAAACGTATAATAAGCATTAGCCCCTTCACACAGCCATCCAATGGGGTCTGCCTGTCAGTGTTTCTGGCAGACCTGATCAGAAGTTCCATGCATTCCAATGGACCAGCCGGTGTAAATGGATTTGTGTCCGTTTACACCTGCCTACCCCCTGGTCTGTTCAGGCTGCATTCACATGTCAGCGTATGATCGCGGGCAGAACCGACGCGGTTCCGCCCCGCGATTCGGAGATTTATTGCAAATCGCGGGACGCCTAGCGTTGCCCGTTGATTTGCAATAGCCCCCCAAACGCCGAGCGATGTTGCCGCGATTTACGCCCGCCGAATCGCGGCAACATCGCGCAAACAAAATCGCGGGACGCAATACGCTCCAAAAAAGTACAAGAGCTTCTTTGGAGCGTATTGCGTGCCGCGATTTTGTTTGCGCGATGTTGCCGCGATTCGGCGGGCGTAAATCGCGGCAACATCGCTCGGCATTTGGGGGGCTATTACAAATCAACGGGCAACGCTACGCGTCCCGCGATTTGCAATAAATCTCTGAATCGCTGGCGGAACCGCGGCGGTTCTGCCCGCGATCATACGCTGACATGTGAATGCAGCCTCAGGCCTGTTAAAATAAAATGGAGGACGACAATGGAGTCTGTTAAAGCGGTAGTATCCCCTGAGTACAAAAAACCCCTGCAAGACAATGGCGTTAATGTGCTAGTATGCATCGCATACTAGCACATTATGAAATACTTGCCTTAGAACGAAGCCCCGACACGATCACCCGGGCACTGCTAAGGGAGCTGTCATGTTCCCTCTGCGTCTCTTCTGGATTCGGTGACTCCGGCGCTGTGAGTGGCCGGAGCTGCGATGACGCGGGAGTTCACTTTACGGAAAGGAGCTCTGTAGACCTTCAGAGTGAATGCGCCGCTGGTGTCAGGATTAGGAGATATTAATTTTACCTACAGGTAAGCCTTATTATAGGTCTTATTATAGGCTTACCTGTAGGTAAGTTAAAAAGCGGAGTATACTACCGCTTTCTTCTTTTTACCTTCTTTGACCTACAGTTAAGCCTATGATAAGGCTTAATAAACAAGCAAAAAATTGGGGGAGCAAACCCTGAACATGTATATCTAAAGCCGGTGCAGCTATGGACCAAGCAACATGTATATTAAAAAAGAATAGCGCACACATGCAAAAGAAATGAGTATCAAATGTGGAGACAATCCATAAATAAAAATGGCGGTTTAGTCCCACCATACCCCATTATCAGTGGGTTACACTATCCATAGAAAAGGGGTGAATCCAGCCTCTCTAACCCTTGGAGACAACATTCCTTGCTGGGATGGATGTGCTAATGCACTACAAAGGACTCCTCCTGTATCTACTTGATGGTGGACTCTGATAGAGTACAGGTGTGTGTGGGGGGGTGGGGTGCTCAACCTCATAAGTCTGGTCAGACCGAATACATAATAAACAAGCAAAAAGTTGGGGGAGCAAACCCTGAACATGTATATCTAAAGCCGGTGCAGCTATGGACCAAGCGACATGTATAAGGCTTATCTGTAGGTAAAATGAATAGGTCCTAAACCTGCACAGTTTAGGAGATATTCACCCTGCATGCAGCCGCTGACGTCAGCAGTGCATGCGCTCTGAAATGTCCACCATATTGTGCCAGAACATCAGAGCGTCTTGCTGGAACTAAGTGATTCCACACACATGCGTGGGAATGACGTCATCGCCGCCCAGGCCACTCACAGCACCGGAGCTCGCGAACCCGGAAGAAACACCCGGGGAACATGTTGGCACCCTCAGTGGTGTTCGTTCTAAGGTAAGTATTTTGTAATGTGCTATGCATACTAGCACATTATGCCATTCTGGCATTTTTTTTGTTGGGGTATATAACCGCTTTAACACCCGGCTGCCTAAAGAGTTGAGCGGCGTCTGTCTGTGTCTGGTCTGCCTAAACTGAGCGGACAAAGAACTGTCATTGGCCCGATCAGCAGACCAATCAGAAGGGGACCCATTTGAAAGGACCCTTTGAATGACCAGCCATCTTTGTTGGTTGGATTTAAAATCCTGCACTGAAAAAAGATACAATCAATGACTGCAGTGCTCCCTTTTCTTTATGAATGAATAGGTTGCTATTATTATTACAGGTATTTGTATAGCGTCGTCCATTTACGCAGCGCTTTACATATATATTGTATACATCCGTCCCCGCCCTCAGTAGCTTACAAGCCAAGGTCCCTCTCCTCCATGCTAGGGCCAATTTAGAGCAGAGCCAATTAACCTACCAGCATGTCTTTTGGAGTGTGGAAGGGAACCAGAATACCCGGAATTGTTGGATTATTTATTTTCTTTCTTTAAGTGATTGATCCCTCACTTGATCCCAGATTAAAGTTGATATTCTGTTGGTGAGGATTCTCTGTGTCGTCTTCTGTGGATGGCTAGGAAGGGAACCCTTTTGAAGGGCAGGCAGTAACCTGTATAGGATCCAATAAACCTTTGTCATTTTATAACCCTGCCTAAGATTCAAGCACATACTGGGGGGGGGGGGGGGGGTTGTAGGAAGGCTTGTGTAGGTGGAGGAACGTGTCCCTGTCATGGCATCAGCAGTTCAGGTAGCTTCTTGTGCGTTTATCTCCCTTACCTGCCGCATGGATGCACACTTTTTTTTTTTTTTTTTTTCACTGTACCACTCTTGGCATACAAATTAATGAAGTTAAGGAGCATGTTGTACCCTTCCTCCCTATTTTGCCCTTAGGTCCCTTTGACACGGGCTTTCCGATCTGGCCCGCCTGCCAGTTTTTCAGGCAGCCCTATGGGGCAGTGGAGATATCTCCACTGACATCCGCTGCTATCCGATCCTGTCTGTATGGAAACCCTATTTTTCCATCCGTCTGGAGCAGGGGTCCTCAAACTACGGCCCTCCAGCTGTTTCAGAACTACACATCCCATGAGGCATTGTAAAACTCTGACATCCACAGACATGACTAGGCATGATGGGAATTGTAGTTCCTGAACCACTGGATGGCCATAGTTTGAAGACCCCTGGTCTGGAGGATCTAATTGGCTAAAAAGGGACAGGCGGTCCATTTTCATCCGATCTCCCATAGAGGAGAGCGGGGATCTGACAGCTCCATATCTACAAAGTAAGCGACGATGGAGCTGTCATCCGGCTGCTCAGCGGGTTTGGTGAATTGATCTCCGGTGAGCAAAACGGTGTCCGTCGGGGCACACCGCCCGTGTGAAAGGGGCCTCTTAACTTGAAAAAGTTGTGGCATAATAAAATCATACCCAGTCTTTACAGCACATAGACCACTTCCAAAAACAGGTAAGGGCCCCCTTTTGAATGGCCGCTAGGATATTTTTCTTAGCCCATGTTCACATTGCTCTAATTTGACAGGTCATATCGGAGCCAATTGTTGGCAATCGCAATGTGCGAATTGGTACGACGCCGACTTTGCAGCACCGCACCGGTTTCCAGAAGTAGTCTCTGTACTACTTTTGGCGACTCCAGGGGGCATTTCAATAGACATCTGTGCATGGACCTGCACAGATGTCTGTGAAATCGCCCGCAAAGTTGGACTAAAATGCTGGCTTGAAATCATGCGAGTTCAGCTGTACCTGTGCTCCTGCAGCACAGGTTTTTTTTATCTTGATGCATTAAGGTAAAAAAAAAAAAAAAAAAACATTGAGGCTTTAGGACCACTTTGGGCTCTTTCACACGGGCGTTCCGTATGTCCGTTTTTCATCCCATCCGTTTGCGGATGAAAAACGGACATAATGTATCTCTATGTAAATACGGATGTCATCGGATGATCATCCTCTGACATCCGTTTTTTGTCAGTTCAGTTTTTTTGAACGGAGGAGAACCCTATTTTTTCTTCCTTTCAAAAAACAGAACTGAAGCAAAAATGGATGTCAGTGGTGTCATCCGCAGACATCCGTATTTACATAGACATGCATTATGTCAGTTTTTCATCCGCAAACGGATGGGATGAAAAACGGACATACGGACCGGATGACACAAGTGTCATCCATGTCCGTTACAAAAAAAAAAGGACCTGATCGGGCAAAAAAAAAAAAGGAACGCCTGTGTGAAAGAGCCCTTTAAGTCCCGGTTCACACTTATGCGATGCAGGAAACCTGTGAATTCACTGCGTGTTCCTGAATCGCATTCAACTCACAGGCAGTTCACATTGCCATATGCTCATTTTGCGGGGTGTCCATACAAAGGTAACGACACTCCCTAGATCAATTCGAATGTCACAGTGCAAACTGTCAGTTTGGACAGGAATTGGATCGCGTAGGAGTGAACCACCATGCTATCCGACTCTGGTGCGGACCCAAAAAAGGGTCCTGTGCGTGTTCTGCCTGAATCTGATGTGAATTCAGCCATACAATCTGTATGGCTCAATTCGCATCACACAGACATCGCATGTGATTTTCAGAGCAGTGCGCTCCGAATCGCATACGATGTCTGCCATCGCTATAGTGTCAACCGGCACTAAGCCAGCCATAGATGGATCGAATCTCGGTTGGTTCAGCAAATACTGACTGATTTGATTTCTTCTATAGACAGGCTGATTAATGAAGTTAATCCATTGATCGACTTCAGTACAACCAGCCTGTCGGCTTTTTTTTGTATGTGATTTACTGCCGGTGGCTATAGCTGCCAGCAGTAATCATTGTATTGTGCCGGAAGGGAGGGACTTCTCACCAGCAGAACACAATAGCGTTGAGGAGTCCCCCTATCAGCACTGACTGTGTTAATGGGGAAATTGAGTGAAAGAAAATTGCATAATTTGTGGCTTGCCTAGTTCTGCATTGTTAAAAATGTAAGAGAGCTGCACTGAACGCACAGCCGTTGAGTGCGGAGTTGCAGTGATCCCAGCGAATCGCACTATTTCCTTTTTTTTTTTTCTTTTTCCAGAGCTTTAGTAAAATATCACGAGTGACCGTTCTATGTGCTGCGACGTTGCAAAGCAGTATTTTATTTATGAAGTGACCAATTAGAAAGCAAGGCAATTTGCTTTTTCTATGCAATGGGGCTGCAACAGGAAACCGTTGCCAGTGCAGCCCCATCTCATCTGGTGTGAATGGGCCTCTAAAGCGGTATTAAAGCCAACAATTTTACTTTCTCCTTTAAAGAGGTTGTAAACTCAGTTCAATTATTATTTTTTTATTTTTTTTTTTTACAAGCTGAAAGAGAAACACATAATGAGCTAGTATGCATCGCATACTAGCTCATTATGAAATACCTTAGAACGAGCCCCCGCCGTGCCGTCCACTCACCTGTATGACGGGCGACATGTCCAGTCGCCTGTCTTCCGGGATCACGGCATCTGGCCATCTGATTGGCCGGAGCCGCGGTGACGCCACTCCCGCGCGGGAGCCGACAGTCACGGCACGGGGCTCTGAAGAAATGGCACCAGCGGCCGTTCCTTCAGAGCGCATGCGCCAGTGATGTCACTGGCTGCATGTAAGGTAAATATCTCCTAAACGGTACATGTTTAGGAGATATTTACAGTACCTATAGGTAAGCCTTATCATAGGATCACCTATAAGTAAAAGTGTCAGAGGAGGGTTTACTTCCTCCTCAAGCGGTTAATATGTATTGCTACTTCGTACCTTTAAAAAATGTTCTGAACCTGAACCCTTAACGAGAGATGTCACTTGCACATGTTCATGCCTGTGCCATGATTGCAGAGGGCACCGTGCTGCGTTGGTGACTCCAGTGCCCATGCACAGGAGTGACGTCAGGGCGGCCTAGCCATTCAAGCAGCCAGGGAGGAGAACCGGGTGAAGATGGGAGCAGTGACAGCGCTGGAGAGCTTCCCTTCACAGGTAGGTCTGTCATAATGGGGGTGATTTACTAAAACTGGAGAGTTGCCGGATCTGGTGAAGCTGTGCACGGCAGCCAATCGGCTTCTAATTTCAGCTTGTTCAATTAAAGCAGGGTTCCAATCATTTTTGTTTTTATTAAGTCATTAGCTACAAAAAGTGTAGCTGCTGATATTTAATAAACACACACTCACCTCTCCCAGGAACCAGTGATGTGGCAGCCTGAAACCTCAGTTCTCTCGCTTCTTCTGCTCGAGTTGCCTAGATGGCCCAAGCGGAAGTGGGTACCTGTCAAACCTCTCTCACACCCCCCCCCCCCCCCCCCCATGGACCTGTGACGTGTCCCAGAAGATGGAAGGAAGGGGGAAAGGAGAACTTCTGCTCGAGTTGCCTAGATGGCCCAAGCGGGAGTGGGTACCTGACCTGTCAAGGCTTACCTATGGGCAGTGCTGTATCCTGGCCTAGGCCAACAAGGCCTAGGGCGGCACTTTGCAGGGGGGCAGCAAAAAAATATTTCATTATTTGTATAATGACTATGGATTTCCTATTTATTATACAAATAAGTGAAATAATCCTATAATTACAATTAGTGGCAGCAAGCACAAGTCCAAATATCTTAAAAGAGTAATCTTACTAAACCCATGACATAAGGCTGTACTAATGGGCACTGATGGGGCTGCACTGGTGGCCACTGATGAGGCCACACTGATATGCTGAACTGACGGGCAGTAAAGAGGCGGCACTGATGAGGCTGAACGTATGGGAACTGATGAAGCTATGCTGATGGGCACTGATAGACTGTGTTTATGGTCTGTGGTTTACAGATGACAGGGTTGGTCATAAACAGGAAGGGGTAGGTCATATTTAAATTAGGGGTGCACAAGTTTAGTCAGGCCTAGGGCAGCACAAAACCTAAATACACCACTGCCTATGGGTGCTATAAATATCTCCTAAACATGCACCGTTTAGAAGATATTTACAGTGCATGCAACCGATGACGTCATTGGCGCATGCGCTCTGAAGGAACGGGCACCCGTGCCGTTCCTTCAGAGCCCCGTGCCATGAACAGCACAGGAGTGATGTAATCGTGCCTCCGGCCAATCAGATGGCTGGAGGATGCGATCCAGGAAGCAGGACGGCCGAACATGTTGCTGAGCGGGCGGCACTGGGAGGGCTTAGTTTTTAGGTAAGTACTTTATAATGAGCTAGTATGCAATGCATACTAGCTCATTATGCCTTTGTCTTTACAGGTTTTTTTTTTTTACATTTTTTTTTTTTTTTCAGAGGGATTACTTCCTCTTTAAGCTTTGACAATAAAACCTGGAGAAGCTGATTGGTTTCTATTCAGAGTAGTCAAATTTAGTAAATCAATTTTGTTAATATGCGTTGCACATTATGGCATTGACCACCTTGGGCCCAATAATAAGCACATATTTGCAGGAAAAAAGTGGATTTAATTGTTTGCAGAGCATTCTGACTTGAATTGATGAACCGCAGGTGCGGTGCCCGACTCTTCCTGCAGCCCCTCCTGTGCTGAGGTACACACTCCTCCCCTCTAGCTTTCTAACAAATGGTTCACACTAGCCTGCAGTGTGCGGGCTGGAGGCGGGTGCAGGAATTAAGGGCCATACACACTATAAGATTTTCTGAAGACTTTTTCCTTCAGATTTACCTTTTCTATGTAGTGCAAGGGCCTGCCAGATTGCATACAAAGTGAAAGTGTTTAGGTTTGACCTCATATTATATGGTTTTGGTAAATCTAAAGGATAAAGTCTTCAGAAAATCTTATAGTGTGTATGGCCCATTATACCTGTTCCCACAGCCAAATTGCGCTGCTCTTACGAGATGCGTGGGGCTCAGCCCTCAGCACATTTGTGGGTGCGGGAATCACAGGGAAATCGCATGGTAATGAAGACCATGCAGTTTCCCTGCGGCTGCATTTTTTAAAAAGGCTTGTGCACCTTTCTCCTGCGGGAAACGGCACGGCCCGCACTAGAGTGAACCGAGTCAAACAGTGACAATGGACTACAGGTGCAGTGGCAGATGGCTCCTGTAGTTCTTTCATTCACAGATCTCCATAAATGACATGGCTGTGCTAGCAGGGCTCTGCTTGGCACCATGTTACACTTTATATACGGTTGTAGCATGGTCTTAAAAGCGGAGTCATTGTTTAAAGCTGATTGTTTTGTGTCCTTGGGGACACCATGAAAGTGGTTTGTTGGGGTGAGGGGATGGTCTTGTTTACAGATCGTCTGCAATTCAAATTGGTTCTCATGGAAACCATTGTAAATTTTGTGCTGAGTGTGCTTTATGGAACAGGCTGCAATACCCTGCAGCAACCAACCTTTATGTAACCTCGCTTTCAGACATTGTTAGGACAGTAGCAGGTTGAGGAATTTGTTCAGTTGAGGGATTGTAAATAGGATGCACACAGATTCCAGAAATGATTTGGCCAACGGCGCCTGAAGTGGAACTTAAGTCAGAAAGTGAAGTCCTGCTGGATCATTTCAGGTAAGTATAGCGATGAACAACATTAACCACTTACCTACTAAGCCTATTTTTGACATTTGGTGTTTACAAGCTAAAATCAGTTGTTTTTGCTAGAAAACTACTTAGAACCCCCAAACATTATATATTTTTTTTTAGCAGAGACCCTAGAGAATAAAATGGAGATTATTGTAATATTTTTTATCACACCGTATTTGCGCAGCGGTCTTCCAAACGCAACTTTTTTGAATTAAAAAATAAGAATCCAGTAAAGTTAGCCCAGTTTTTTTCCATAATGTGAAAGATAATGTTACGCCGAGTAAATAGATACCCAACATGTCATGCTTCAAAATTGCGCACGCTCACGGAATGGCGACGAACTTTGGTACTTAAAAATCCCCATAGGCGACACTTTAAAAATTTCTACAGGTTGCCATCTTAGAGTTACAGAGGAGGTCTAGGGCTCAAATTATTGCTCTCGCTCTAACGATCGCAGCGATACCTCACATGTGTGGTTTGAACACCGTTTACATATGTGGGCGGGGTTTCTGTATGCGTTCGCTTCTGCGCGCAAGCTAACGGGGACAGGGCGCTTTAATTTTTTTTTTTTTTTTTACTATTTAATTATTTTTTATTTTTACACCGTTTAAAAAAAAAAAAAAAAATTGATCATTTTTATTTCTAATACAAGGAGTGTAAACATTCCTTGTATTAGAAATAGGCACAACAGGACCTCTTTTTTGTGAGATCTGGGGTCAAAAAGTCCTCAGATCTCACAAGTACACTAATAAAGTTGGAAAGGGGGAAAAAAAAAGGGACCTTTAAGTCGGGACGTTTGCCGTCGCTCCGGTCCTCCAAGACAATAGTCGAGTGAGGGCAAGCTTGCCCTCACTCGACATCCTGTCTGTGAGGATCCGGGACCCGATCGTTTTCCCTGCTGCCGGCGGGTCCGGTAAGCGGGGAAAAGGACCGGGACGCGGCGGGAGGGGCACCAATTCCGCCATCCCGGAGGGTGATCTCGCGGCGAATCCGCCGCTGGGACCACCCTTATCGGAAAGCCCATCGCCTGCAGTTTAAAAAAATACCAGGGTTATGGCAGCTATCTGCTGCCATAACACCAGTATTTAGCTTTAAACTCAGGACGTATATGTACTATGGGCCGGTATTGAGGTGGTTAAAAATAGGTGCCTATACTTGTGTACAGTCCAGTAATAGTCTCACCCTGCTCTGCACATGCTCAGTAGTAGGCCTGCACGATATTTGGAAAAAAAAAATATTGCGATATTTTTTTTTTTTTTTTTTCAACCATATATATTGCGATATTGAGAGACCCGTCAATCCAGGCTAAAGTCAACAATTACCTTTACAGGGTTAATGTTACTGTAGGGATTGTGCGCACTGCAGCCTTGTACCAGATACATTACAGATGTTACTGTAGGGTAGGGAACTAGTGCAGCCTTCTGATTTGTACAAGGGACACCTGGGACAGCCAGGGTTAATGTTACTGTAGGGATGGGATGAGTTTTGCAGGAGCCCTTCTTCTGATTGTGTATATATAGTACGTCCGGGACAGCCAGGGTTAATGTTACTGACACTGTAGGGAAGGATGCTGGGAATGGATGGAAATCATGAAGTATTGCAGCAGGGCATGCAGGCAGCAGCACAGCCTTCTGATTGTAATTGCAGATACAGGGCAGGCCAGGGTTAATAACGGTATACTGATACTCTCTCAGTGACAGTCAGTGTGGAATTATTCACAGCCTCACTCTTGGGAGTCGGGACTCACAGTGGTGGTAGAAGAACACAGCCGCATACAGTCTCACAGACTCACTCGACTTCCGTGCACTGCAGCCCACACGTTCAGTCTCCACGCTGCAGCTAGTTTTCTCAATGGCACAGCGAACCAATCACGCCTTGAGTAGCGGCACAGCGAACCAATCAGGTGTGCAGGCACACGTGATTGGTTAGCTGTGCCGCTGCTCACCGCTGAAGTGACGGATGTAATCACTGTGAGTCGTCCTCCTCCCCCCCGCCGAGTCCCGACTTCTCCCTGCCTATTATAAATATCGTGTCTTCGGCGATATGAATATCGCCCACGCCCGCAGAACGATAGTCGATCTATCGACTATCATTCAGCCCTACTCAGTAGTTCTCTATTTTTAGGCACCATGCTTGGTTTGTAGAGGCCGATCTGCTGACAGCCTTAAAGTGCAAGTCCACCCTAAAACTAAAATCCCTGCATCTATAGACATCCACAATCACTAACCGATCTAGCCCTGTAAAGAAGAAATCAGTATACTTCCCTTTTTTTGAAGCCGTTCCGATCCGGTCTCCAGCGGTGGAAGCTCTGCAGAGGACACGGCCGACAAAGGATGTAAAATGAATGGGAAGTGACGTCACCCAAAGACTTACTATGGGGCTTCTGTTGTGTCCTCTGCACCCGCCTCCACTGCAAAGCCTCGGCTGACAGCTCAGCGTGGGATTGAGTCGGCTTCAAAAAAAGGTAAAGGCCCGTACACATAAGAAAATCTGTAGGGAAAATTCGTCCGACGACCGATCTGCTGATTTTCGGATTGTTAGTATGGTGCTTTCGACAGCCGACTCCGACTTTTCAGCTGACAAAATCCTGGTGTGCAGGCTATATAATTTTTGTCGTCCGTAATACAACGTCCGATTTTCGTCTCATTAGTACAGATTTCCACGGGAAAAAAAATCTTAAGAGCAAGACTAGGCATGCTCAGAGAGGAAAGAACACATACAAAGCAATCCAACACATGACATCACTTCTGAAGTAGAATTCTGTCATACAGGAAAATTCGTATGAAAATAACCTCTTCACTTTCCACATCAGACTAGCATGCCACAAAAAACGGACGACAGATCGTTCGATAATCTGATCGTGTGTACGGGGCTTTTAGTGTACTGATTTCTTCTTTACAGGGCTAGATAGGTTAGTGTTAGATCCTGGATGTCTGTAGATGCAGGGATTTTAGTGTTAAGGGGGACTTCTACTTTAAGGCTGAAATCACACCTGGGTGTTTTTGAATCGCTGCCATTCTGCCTGCAATTTTGAAATGCTGTACTAAAATGGCAAATCGCAGAACACTAATTTAGGATGACATTCATTTTATTGGCACCTAAAAACGCGGTGCGGTTCTGGGGTGATTGTCGTGCGATAAATCACGCTGCAATCTTGGCAAACTGTATTGCGCAACGCTTGTCGCCCAAAAGAAGCTCCTGATCCTTGTTTTCCTAAAAAAAAAAAAAAAAAAAAAAAAAAAAGTTTTTTGCGCAATGAGAATTAGGCCGAGTGACAATTGCAGCGTAACTGCACCGCGTGTTTAGGTGCTATTACAATGGACATCTGAAATTCCCATTGTGCGATTTGTTATTTTAGCAGAGTGTTTTGAAATCATGGGCAGAATTGTGGCGATTCTGCCAGCGCTTCAAAACGCCCCGGTGTGAATTCAGCCTAAAGCGGAATTGAAGGAGTTGTGAAAGTCTCAAAGTTTTTCACCTTAATGCATAAGGTGAAAAACCTTCGGTGCTGCAGCTCCCCTTTATAATTACCTGAACCCGATCGTTCAGCGATGGGCTCCAGCCACTGTCTCGGGTCTTCATTTGGATAGATTGATAGCAGTAGGAGCTATTGATCCCCGCTGCTGTCAATCAAATGCAGTGACCCGTGAGCGGGGGGGGTGGGGGGTCTGGCAGAGCTCAGTTCCTCTGTCAGTGTCAATAGACGCAGCAGCGGGACTTGTGAGTGGTGCGCCCGCATGGGTGCCCCCAGGGTAAGGAAGAGGAACCAGGAATGCCAATGGGGAACTGAAGAAGAGGTTCGGGGTTCCCATATGCAAAATACTTGCACAGAGCAGGTAAGTATAACAGGTTTGTTATTTTGAAGAAGAAAAAAAAAAAAAAAAAAACCTTTACAATTCCTTTAGCCCCGGTTCACACTTATGCGTGTGCCGGGTTCGCATGTAATGTCGGAGCGCACTGCTCCTTCATTACATGCGATCGGCTGTGCGGTGCGAGTTTAGCCATACACTTTGTATGGCTAAATTCGCACCGCACCCGCAGCAAACACGCACAGGACCCTTTTTTGCAGCCGCATCAGGATCGGATCGCACAGCGGTTCACACTTGTGCGATCCGATCCTGTGCGAATTGCAAGATTGCACTGCGATATGCGATCAAACTGGGGGTGTCGTTAAGATTACATTGACACCCCCAGCGTATCGCATATGGCAGTGTGAACTGCCGGGGGTGCGTGTGCGATGCGGGAACATGCTGCGAATTCGCAGCCTTCCCACATCGCATAAGTGTGAACCGGACCTTAAACCCTCTTATCCTTGAGGGCCAGTTCACACCACATGCAGTCCAGTGCGGTGGTTTTTAATACAGGAAAAAAAATAATGCATGGATAGTAGTAGAGCTGCATGATTAATCGTTAAAAGAAGAAAAAAAAAATCGTTTTCAATTCATTACCCCCTCCACGATCCTCGATTCTTAGAGACATTCTCTGCTCACTCACAGCTGTCAAAAAAAAAAAGAGCCCCAGCAAATGTTTATCAACATTAAGACTGCTAGATAACTATAAACACAATGTTTTACAATGTATCATTTCCTTTTAGATCAAAGGAATGAACTTCCATCTGTAAGTGAGGGCAGTTTAACCTCTTAAAGACCAAGCCTTTTTCTGACATTTGTTGCTTACAAGTTAAAATCAGTACTTTTTGCTAAAAAATTACTTAGAACCGCCAAACATTACATATATGTGTGTGTGTGTGTGTGTATGTATGTGTATATATATATATATATATATATATATATATATATATATATATATAATGTATGTATGTTTGGGGGTTTAAGTAATAATTTTCTAGCAAAAAATACTGAGATATATATTTTAGCAGAGATACTGGAGAATAAAATGGCGATTGTTGCAATCTTTTATGTCACACTGTGTTTGTGCAGAAGTCTTTCAAACGCAGTTTTTTGGGAAAAACATTTTAATGAATTAAAAACTAAACCGTAAAGTTAGCCCTTTTTTTTTTTATATAAAGTAAAAGATGTTACGCCGCAAATCATGATAGAATTGTGATCTTTATTCTAAGCCAAAAAAAAAATCGTGATTCTCATTTTGTCCAGAATCATTATGCTCTAGATAGTAGTAGGTTATATGGTTTCCAGTGGCATAGTTCACACTAGTGTGGTCAGTTCTAGGAAAAATTTTATTTTTTCCCCTGGACTGTACTGCTATGTGGAAAAATGCATAAAAAAGTTACCAGAATGCACTGGAAAGCATCAAAAAACGCACTGGACCCCAGTAAAGGAAAAAAGCATCTGGAATGTAAGCGCACCAGAACACGTTAAAAACACACATGCAGAAACTTATCCGGAATGGATCTGGAGTGTGTTTTTGTGGTGTGAACCAGCTGTTAAGTAAGCTGCTTCTGTTTGATCTGCAACTGCTATGCTGCTGCACTTGTGATCAGTTATGACACCAGCCATTTATTGGGTTGACATTTCGGTTGGGAGCACAACCAATGGCATTTCGGCATTCCAGGAATGTAACTTTTTTTAAACTAAACTCATCAGTTTAAACTGAGTTTACCCAAAAGGAGAAGCTCCACTTGTTTGCCCCCTGCTGCTGCCACATTTGGCACCTTTCAGGGGAAGGGGGGAAGCCGGATACCTGTCAAAAACCAGGTACCCGCTCTCCCATCTCTGTAAGATTTACAATCGTGTGGCAATCTAAACATTTCCGGTCCCTCCTCCACCCTCCCAGGGGAAAACTGCATGTGATTTAGACTGGAATCGCACTGAATTCTTGCTAAAACTGCATAGAAAGACGTGCGATTTAATTTGAGGCCAATCCTTTTATATGGGCTCAAAACGCACGCAAAGGTATCGGCAAGTACTCGCTGGCAAAAAAAAGTTAATCGCTGCAACCCTACTTGCGGCACTGTCATTAAAGCGGAATTTACCCATAACTTGATAAAAAAAAAATAATGTTCTTTAGCAAGGGCATACATTCCATGTTAATAAATATACTACCAAAATGAGTGTGTGCTGGAAATTGCCTCCAGCATTGCTCCGCTTTCTTCTTGCTGGAGGCCGCCATTTTGCAGAAGCCCAGAGCCCCTGAGCAGAAATAAATCATAAAGTGGAACTAAACCTATCAATTTACCATAAGTTTCAAAAAAGTTGCATTCCTGGAAAGCCGGGATTGCGAACTGTCACATTGGCTGGTTTCCTCAACTGTCATCAAATGGCTGGTGTCCTAAATGATCTAAGTGCAGCACCATGGCATTTGCAGATCAGAAGCAGCGCCCTTGGCTGTAAAGGATAGGAGGGTTTAATTCCTTTTAGCCCTAGAAGGTTTTACCCCCTTAATGACCAGGCCATTTTTTGTGATTTGGCACTGCGTTGCTTTAACTTAAATTGCGCGGCCGTGTGACCCTGTACCCAAATGTATTTTTTTTCCTACAAATAGTTTTCTTTTGGTGGTATTTGATCACCTCTGCGATTTTTTTTTTTTTTTTTTTTTTTTTTTTTTTTTTTTTTTTTTTTTTTTTTTTTTTTTTTTTTTTCACTGTAAACAAAAAAAAGAGCGTCAACTTTGAAAACGCACCAATATTTTCTAATTTCTGCTATAAAACATTCCCAATAAAAAAATACATTTTTATCAGTTTAGGTTAAGTTGTATTCTGCTACATATTTTTGGTCAAAAAAAAAAATCGCAAAAGGCATATAATTGTTTGCGCAAAAGTTATCGCGTCTACAAACTAGGGGAAAGATTTCTCTTTTTTATTTTACTAGTAATGACGGTGATCCGCAATTTTTTTTTTTTTTTTTCTCTCTCCTCCCTTGCAGGTTTGCAACGGACAGATTGAACACATAACTGACACTTTTGGGGGGACCAGTGACATTACTACAGTAACCACTGCTAAAATATGCACTGTTACTGTAATAATGACACTGACAGGGAAGGGGTTAACACTGGGGGTGATCAAAGGGTTAAATGTGTTCCCTAGATGTGCTTTCTAACTGTTTGGGGATGGATTGAACAGAGGCAGAGGGAGATAAGTGTTTCAGCTTAGCTCAATCACACGATCTTTCCCTGCCCCTCTGACAGGAGAGCTGTCTTGCATTGTTTACATACCAGACGGCTCTCCTGTCAATATTGTGGGAGGCCGGCGGCAGTCGGGCCCGCTCCTTTTGGGGTCTGCCTCCCGCTGTGATTAGACAATGCCGCGCCGCCAAAACCACGTGCACATAGTCGGGTAGATCTACATGATGATGCGCAGCGGAGCCGCCCTGCTGCTGTCTGCATGGGATGGTTGGCAAGCGGTTAAGGCTGTCAGCAGATCGGCTGCTACAAACTCAGCAGTGCCTAAAAAGGAGAGTAACTGAGCATGTGCAGAGCAGGGTGAGACAGAGTATTACTGGATCTTACCACTTAAGCCCCGGAAGATTTTACCCCCTTCCTGACCAGGGGGTATTTTGCGATTCGGCACTGCGTGACTTTAACAGACAATTGCGCGGTTGTGCGACGCTGTACCTAAACGAATTTGACGTCTTTTTTTCCCCACAAACAGAGCTTTCTTTTGGTGGTATTTGATCACCTGTGCCTTTTTTTTTTTTTTTTTTTTTTTTTTTTTTTTTTGCACTATAAACAAAAAAAGAGCGACAATTTTGCAAAAATAACAATAATTTTCACGTTTTTTTATATGAAATTCCCCCCAAAAAAAGTCAAAATTACATTTTTTAACATTTTCGGCCAATTTATTTTATGCTACCTATGTTTGGTAAAAAAAAAAAAAATCGCAAAAAGCGTATTTTGATTGGTTTGCGCAAAAGTTATCGCGTTTACTAACAAAGGGAAAGATTTTTGTCCTTTTTTTTTTTTTTTTTTGCGGGACTGCGACATTGGGGCGGACAGATCGGACCCTTGACTGACACTTTTGGGATTACCAGTGACATTACTACAGTAATCAGTGCTATAAATATGCACTGTTACTGTAAAATGACACTGGTAGTGAAGGGGTTAACTTTTTTTGAGAGGGAGGGGCTGTGTGTGTCCCTAGGGGCGTGATTCTAACTGTGATTGGCTGTGGCTTGAGCTGTAAGAACAGTGATCAACGGTCCTACATAGTAGCACCGTATGATCACCATTCATACACAGGGGAGAATGACAGGCGGCTTGTTTACATCAGCCGCCTGCCTTTCTCCCGCTGTCACGGATGATCGTGAGTGCCCGGACGCGCGGGGGGGGTCTGTGAGCGCGCCTCCACAGGCTAGTGACGTACCGGTCGGCAAGAGGTTAAACAGTATAGACTCTTATTTTTTAAAGTTATACAGCTATACCTGCAAAAGGGGCCGGCCTGAAGTCATCTAGCAGGACTTAATTTTCTGACTTAAATTCCACTTTAATAGAATCTGTTCCAATTTTGGCAGAAAACCCTTTACCAAGAACAATAATTCCTGCCAGCACCTAATATTTGTACGTGTCTGTGCAGGCAACAATGATGCAACAGTCTGCCATCGCAGTAACATTGAAGGAGTAATGTGGGGCCCGTCTGTAAAAGCTGGTTTTCATTAGATCTTTGTGTTTTTTTATTTCAGACGAAATGGCTGTTAATGTTTATTCCACATCAGTGACAAGTGACAATCTGAGTCGTCATGATATGCTGGCATGGATCAACGAATCTCTTGCACTCAACCTGACCAAGATAGAGCAACTCTGTTCAGGTAACGTGAAAGCATCCTACTACTAGGATAAACCATAAAAAAAAATTTCTAAGGAAAACTGCAAGTGAAGAAAATTTCAGTTATGAAAGAACAAATCTGATCGTTGGTGGCAAATATTGTGGAAAAAATCTTACTAAGGGCTCTTTCAGATGGCCGCTCCGCTGTTCTTCTCCGCTGCGGGACTTTTTTTTTTTTTTCACGGAGCGGATGACACTTGTGTCATCCGCTCCATGTGTCCGCATATCATCCCATCCGTTTGCGGATGATATGCGGAGATAATGTATGTCTATGGGCATTGCGGGTGTCAGTGGATGACACCGCTGACATCCGATTTTCCTTCCTTTCCGTTTTTTACACGGAGGAAAAATAGGGTTCTGTTCAGTTCCAAAAAACGGAACAGAACTGAAAGGAAGAAAATCGGATGTCAGTAGATGGTATTCCGCTGACATCCGCAATGCCGTAGACTTACATTATGTCCGCAAATCATCCGCAAAAAAATAGGATGATTTGCGGACATACGGAGCGGCCGTGTGAAAGAGCCCTAAAAGATTTGAGCTTTTAGCAGTAACTGGATCCTGATCAATCCAACCACTTGCCGCCTGCTGTATAGTAAAATGACGGCGTAAGAGTGGCATTTTCGTTCTGGGACGACGTCATCTGACTGTGCCCTAGAACTGGGTGCTTATGCGCCTACGGTGTTCGTACGACACGACCCTGATCTCGGTAAAGAGCCAGGAAGTGCCATTTATCACCTCACCTCGGCTCACACTGAGTGTGTGTGAGGAGAGAAGAGCCAAATCAGTGGCATCTCCTTGCATGGGACACCTGTACAGGTAATTGGGGGGCACTGATCATCAGTGCCCTGATTACAGTACAACCCCAGCAGTAGCCATCAGTGACAACAATCTGTGCTCATAAGGCTCCATGTACACGGGACGTTGTTAAAAGTCCCTTTGAATGCTGAAATTTTTAGGACGTTTGAAACGTCCGTTCAGTCGCGTTTGTACCCGCGTTTAGTGGGCGTTTAGCAGCGTTTGCGTTTAGAAGCGTTCCTAGAGGTCATAAAAATTATTCCCCTTTAAAATGGAAAAACGCAAACGCTAAACGCGGGTCATCGCGTTCAGACGCGTTCGTGCGTTTGAAACACCGGGAAACACACGTTCGAACGCAAATAATTGCGTTCTAAAAACAGTCCCTGAACGCAACTGCCTGCAAATGACTGTAAACGACCTGGTGTACATGGACAGAAACGCCCAACTGCTCCTAAACGGCCATTTCCAGCGTCCCGTGTACATGGAGCCTTAATGATGCTATTCAGTGCGGTATCATTGGTGCCCATCAGTGCCGCATCATCAGCGCACATCAGTGAAGGAGAAAAATTTACTAAACTAAGAAAAAAACATATTTTTTTTTCTTCCAAAATTTCGTTTTTTTTTTTTTTTTTCTCTCCCTCCTCCCCCTTTAACGGAGAAGGGGGAAAAAAAAAAAAAAACAGCAGTGATTAAATACCACCAAATGAAAGCTCTATTTGTGGGGGGAGAGAAAAAATTTCTATGGGTTGAGCACTGAAAGCTTATAATTGGCCTGGGCAGGAAGGGGGTGAGTCTGCGCCAGAAGCACGTAATATACGTAAAGTTTTGTCGTTTTCACGCGTTTCAATTAATATGCAAATTTGTTTAGAATGGGTTGATGCTCTGCGGTCTGTCCTGTGCCTCTCCACTTCTCTCCTTCCTGATGCTTCTCTCTCTCATTAACCACTTCAGCTCAGCTCTGGAGGTTTTTACCCACCTTCATGACCAGGCCATTTTTTGCTATGGGGGCGCAGTGTTACTTTAACTGAAAATTACACAGTCGTGCGACACTGTACCCAAACTAAATTCATATCAATATAGCTTTCTTTTGGTGGCATTTGATCGCCTCCTGATGTTTTTAAGCCCCTGTTCACACTAAGGCGACCTGTAAGGCGACCTGGTCGCCTCACAGGTCGCCTTCCATAGAGAAGCTGCGGACCCGTTCTAATAGGAGCGACACAAGTTGCTCCGACTTAGAAAAAGGGTCCGGAGCTTCTTTGGGGCGACCCGGAGGCGACCGCCATAGACTTCAATGTTATGAAGTCCGTGGCGGCCGCTCCGAGGTCGCGGCGCGCTGCTCGCACCGCGACCTTGGAGGTCGCCCCCCCGAAGTCGGATCGCCCCTATGTGAACGGGGCCTTAGTTTTTTATATATAAACAAAAAAAGAAATATTTTGAAAAGGAAAAACCCAACAGTTTTAATTTTGCTAGAACTCCTTTCCAATAAAAATAATCAAATCTCTCAATACATTGTGGGCAAAACCCATTTGGCCAAAACCTATTTTACTTCATGTTTTTTGGTTAAAAAAAATAAAAATCAATCACAGTATGTGTATATTGGTTGGTTTATGCTATAGCTGTGTTTTTCAACCCTCTAAAATTATGGACAGTCTCGGGGCACCCCATTCTAAAATGTAATAAAAACGATTTGAATAGTTTTACATAATGCATCAACATTCACACCCAACGTTAGCGGTGATTTATTCTTTCAAAACCAATACACGTTTTCACACTGTTACTAATTGGTATCCCAATGTTTCTCTTCTCCCTCAGTGTTTCTCCATCACTCAGCTAATGTGACCCCCCCAGTGCGGACAGAGAGGGGAAGGGTCATTGGTTGTTAGGACGCCGGCAGCTAGAAGGCCATAATAGTGCATAATGAAAACCTGTGGCTTTGTGTAACTAAATGGCCTCATCCACCCGTTGGCTTGTATACAATTTTGGGGCAACATTTAGGCCTTTTGCCAAGGCACCCCAGTGTGCCTGGGCACCCTGGTTGAAAAAGGCTGTGCTATAGCATCTTCAAACTATGGTGTACATATACTGGAATTTTTTTTTTACTAGTAATAGCGGCGATCAGCGACTTATAACGGGACTGCCATAGTGCAGCAGACAGTCTGACACTGATGGGAACGAACTGCCACTGACTTCATCAATGCCATTTATTACAGTAAATAGTGCTAACACTGTCACTGTACTAATGGCATCGGCAGGGATGAAGTTTACATCAAGGGGTTAAATGTGCCTAATAACGTGTTTGTGTGTACTGTGAGGTGATTTTACTGGGGATCTAGTTGTTTTCATTCCCTGCTTAGGAACGAGATCCCTTGTCACTGAACACAGCTCTGTTTACACTCCCAGAGCTGTGTTTGGTAAAGATCAGAGCCGATCACCAGGTGTCGGGGGGGTCAATCATTGGCCGGGATCCGGGGTACCCAGAAAAGCAGAATTGTGTGTGTGTACGTACGTACATGAAGCTGACCCACACTGTAGCAGTAAAGCTACAGTACGTGGTCGGCATCTGGTTAAAGCAGCTCCTGGACCTTGGGAAATTGATATGTGAGTAAATATTGTTTGGTTACTTCGGTTTTTCCCAAGAGTCTGCCCTATGCTTCATCCTCCCTGCTCAGCTCCCTAAACAAGAGCGATTGTTTGTGACAACTGGCTAATGCTGCCAGTGGGAGTACACCGCTGTTAACACCTCGGGTATAGAGAGAAGTGACAATCGCCTCTTCCATCCTTGTCTTGTGTGTGGTGTGATATTATTTAAGTAGAACGTTGGGCAAAACTTTTTTTTTCTTCTATTTTGGATAGAGCAAGGGAGGGTTATAACCCCTGTCAGTTTTTTTTTTTTTTTTGTGTGCCATTGCAGAAATTTCCCTTCACTTCCTGTTTCACAGCCAGACAGGAAGTGAAAGGAAATCCCTGCAAACTAAAGGAATATCTTGGGGACCCCCCAGATCCAACCGAATTAGTGGCATCATTGGACGATTTCCCCTCAATTATTTTTCTGGCTAAAACTCAAAATTTGGCGTTTTTTTTTCTTTCTTTTTACTTTTAATGGTAAACAGGACAAATGGAGGAGGGGAATCTCCCTAGCTGGGGCACACAGCAATAAACTGACAGGGGTTCTAATCCCTCTCCACTCTATCCAAAACTAAAAAAAAAAAAAAGTTTTGCCTTTAGTTATACTTTAAAACTAATTTCCAGGCAAATATTTGAGTGCCCCCCCCCCCCCCCCCCCCTTAAAGGATCTTGTAAGGAAAGCTATAGTCACATAATTGTCACCCGGGTCATGTGACTGCCATTTCCAGGTGCTGCTAATCAAGTGCTGTACATGGGCCCATTTTGACTGGTCTGTGACAGTCCCCTTGCCCTGCCATTGTGGCATTGTGATCCTAAGAGAACACTGCTGCTGGAAAGACAATAGGAAGTGTCCATAATGTGCAGGCAGTGACCTGGACACCCAAAAAGCACCATTCCTCTCCTCTAACAGAATAGGAGACTTGGAGCCGGAGTGTCCTATGACTATGGCCTTGGGTGTAAACACTTCTTTACCCCCCTCCCCCCCCCCCCTTACATGTTACCCTCAGATCTAGAGCCATTGCAGTGCACAGACTTTTTGCCTTCAGTAAATCAACCCCAATGCGATAACTTCAGAATACAAAGCTGGCACAAGAAACCTAAATGATCACAGGTCCTAATTACAAGAAATGGTTGAGCACACAGAACAATACACGGTGACACTGACTCTTTATGTAGTTCTCCGTGTGCTTGACTATTATTTGCATGAATGACCTCAGTAAATGTTTGTGGTTTGCGGTTTTTAGTTCTGCATTTAAAGTCCATCTCCAGGCAAATATTAAACCCACCCCCCTCTATCTGATCACTAGCATGCCCAAAAAAAAATACTTTTTTTTTTTTTTTTTTGTTTGCACGGGATTGGATGATTGAAATCATCAGAGCCCCCCCAAATCTAGAGAAACTGCACTTGCAGTGCTCAGTATATTTACAGTAAATCAACCATATTGCCATTTTAAGTGTTAACCCATTGGGCAAGGTTTATGATCATGTGACCACCTTGATTGGCTGTCACGGCAGTCACATAATCAGAATGCTCAGATCACAAGCCACATTCTGTTAGCTGCCAGTAACTGCCAGGGGCATGCGCTCTTAGCACAGCTGTATTTGCACTAATGCGTGCAAATATGCGGTCGCTCGGCGCCAAGGCCCGCCCACCGAGGGGCTGCATGTTTGCATGGGGCCAACGCCAAGAGGTTAAAGGATAAGTTCACCTTTGGGAACAGATTACATGTTCTACCTCTTTTTAGGGTGAAACATGTAATCTGTTCCCAAAGGTGAACTTATCCTTTTTGTTTTTGTTTTGTTTTGTTTTTTTATTACATGTTTCCCCCTAAAAAGAGGTAGAACATGTAATATGGTCTCTCTCCTACAACTGTCCTGCTGTCACTATTTGAAAAGAGCACAGCCATGCAGGGCTCAGCCCGTGCGGCTGCGTCATTCACTCCCAGTTCTGTGAATCACTGCCTACAGAAGACTGGCAGCTTTTGTAGTTCTCAACGAGCTGCGAGGGTGATGGTGGGCGCTCTTTATAGTACATTGAGCTTCCGGTCATTCAGTAACTGCCTGCATGTATCGAAAGTACAGGCAGACCGCTACACTGACAAGTCTGCAGGAGCTGGGCATTGCACCCACAATCTGCTGATCTTGGATGCAATACTTTACAGGCTCTGAAAGGGGGGGGGGGGGGGTGTAGTAAATGCACATTTTGTTTTACCTGCGAAAATGTGCTTTATTCCTCGACTGTCAGGATGCACTGATCTGTGAATGAAGCCTGCTGATCTGTTTTCCAACAATTTTTGGACAGAAGTTGATTGCTGGCTTGACTTCTGTAGAGCGAAAGCAGTCTCGCATGGATCGAAATTTTCCGGCTCCCTGCTGGAACTGGCAAAATTTTGATCCTTCTATGGCTAGGTTTAGTTGGCTTAGGTTGCCCTTTTTGGTGACAGGATAATGTTGAGTGGTTGTCCCTTTTTTTACTTTTTTTTTTTTTTTTTTATTTACTTTATTTCAATGAAAAAGAAACAGTCAGGGTCCATTCACACTAGCGCGACTTGGTCGCCTGACAAGTCGCGGTCGGTCGCCTGCCATTGATTAGCACAGGATCCGTTCTAATAGGAGCGACACAAGTCGCTCCGACTTAGAAAAAGGGTCCTGTACTACTTTGGGGCGACCTGCATTGACTTCAATTATATGAAGTCCGTGCAAGTCGCGCCGCACGCTGTGCACCGCGACTTCACAGGTCGCCCCAGCAAGTCGTGTCGTCCCTGTCTGAATGGGCTCTAAAGGTGGAACCCCCACCAAGCAATGGCAGGAATTCAGGTGTAGGCACTTGTGGACTGACCACCGCTTTTTTACTGCGGCAGGGTGCAGATTATGTACGTGATCTGGCAATTCTGGGTAGCGGGCCGACCCGTCTGTGCTGTGATTCGGTACAGCAGAAGCAGATTAGTGTCTGCCAATGATTTTATGGCCGAGACTTACTGATTGGCTTTGGAAATCACAGCACAGAGCCCTGTGTTTGTGAACAACACAATGCTCTGTGCACGGAGCAGAGATGTGGCTGATAAATTGGCCACATCTAGTAGTAAAAGCAGCACCTAATACACACACTACAGTGTTGGGCACTGTTAACCCTTTCATTGCCCCTATATGTTAACACTTCCCAGCCAGTGTCATTAGTACAGTGACGGTGTATAGTATGATCACTGTATGTGATGTGTATGTGTACTGTGTGTATGTCACTGGGGATGTCAGTGTCAGTTCTCACCAAGCAACAGTTTGTCTGCCGCCCTATCACAGTCCCACTATAAGTCGCTCATCACCGCCATTACCAGTATTTTAAGTCTTTCTTATTTTATATAATAAAAAATTATGCAGTGGTGATCAAATACTACCAAAAGAGAGCTCTAGTTGAGTGGAAAAATTGATATAATTTTAATTTGGGTACAGTGTCGCATAACCATGCAATTATCAGTTTGATGTGCAGAATATGCCCTGGTCATGAAGGGGGTAAAATCTTCCCGAGCTCGGGTGGTTATTTTAAAGGAACCCTGTCACTTGACCCATGTCTGCTGATAGGCCATTCCAAATCGCGCACACAAGATATACTAACCCATTTTGCTGTCCCATGTTGTAAGAGTCAACTACTCTTCTCAGCATCACAACTTACTTTGGTGGAAGATGTCCCTGCTCTTTCCCACGTGGATGTTCAGGTCTGTCAATTGGCTTCTCATAGAGCACCACTGTCACTTGGGGGTGTATGCATTACCCCCCTTTACCGAAAACTCTGCGCTATTAGAGTGATGAAGCAGGAAGGCTACGAGGGGATTAGTATACCTTGCCGCTGAGATGGGCTATCAGTCAATTTGCCTTAAGTGGGCACGTGGACAGAGTCTCTTTAAAGCAGGGATGTCAAAGTTAATTTCATCGCGGCCACATCAGCATTATGGTTGCCTTCAAAGGTATAAAAAGGTACCCACCCTAACCTGTAAGACTATATAAATGTATCCAGTGGTGAGCGGAGAGCAACAGCTGGAGGTGGCAGAATAGACTTCGGCCATGTTCCAGCTGAAAAAAAAAGCCTTGGGTTCGAGGGCCATATAAAATGACCTGCTAGGCCGCGTGTTGGACACACGTGCTTTAAAGGGATACTATTAAAGCAGGAGTGAAATCCTCTTGGCCCAACCAAATCAATTTGGCCAAAGATCAGAACTTGACATAAGCCTGACCGGCAATATCAGCACCTGGTGACTGAGCTCCGAGACACACTGCATGGTTGGAGTGAGAGGAAAACATAGTTCAGCTTTAGGTTACGCCACTACACCCTAACCCCCCCCCCCGGTCTGTGCACTGACACCACTTTTTTTTTTTGTACCCACAGGTAGCATGTATTGCCAGTTCATGGACATGTTGTTTCCTGGATCCGTCACGCTAAAGAAAGTGAAGTTCGGAGCCAAGCTTGAACACGAGTACATCCAGAATTTCAAAGTCCTGCAAGCCGGTTTCAAGAAAATGGGTGTTGACAAAGTGAGTGCGATCTGACTGCTTTTCTATGAGAAGTTCCTGTTCACAGCTTCCTCACTGACTGTCATTGTGCGGGTGATGTAAACAGGAAGTCTTTGCCGCAAGAAGTATTTCTCAGACAAGTAAAGACTGGCTTAAAGCTTTTCCTTTTTTTATGTTTTTTTTTTTTTTTTTGGCTAAAGTACCAGGGTTACGTAACTGGTAATTTATTCAACTGTGAGTTCATTGTCTATTGATGCTGCCTGTGGTAGTGAAAACTGAATTCCAGTTTGTTTTAAAGGGACTGTATAGTCGTTGTGCACATATAGGAATAAACAATGTTGTTAAAAATCGGCTCCAAGCTCACCTCTAGTCTCACAAATACCATTGATAATGCAACCTCAGCGGCACCTTTTAGAGTATAGATGTGTGGTGATGGCACCTCGGGAAATGGGTCCGTGACATCCTATGCTCACAAAATGGCCTTTGCGTTTTGAGGTTGACTGACTGGGTCCTATGCTGTCAGTGCTGCTCTCCCTTTTTGTATACTGGCACTCTCCCAGGTGGTGGTCCCATGATCCTATACTCTGAGGTGCCCAGCTCACCTCTGGAATACAGAACACCTCCACCCTATGTAATGGCGAAGAGGAGAAAGTGTTCTTTAATTCTGTCCTAGGGTGACTATGCTGCTTCTCCATAGGTACTGTGAGTAAGCATTGCCACCACAGGCTTATGTACACTTTAGAAAATGCTGCTCCAGCCTCCCTCCTGTGCCACTCCTAATCCATAATCTAGAGACTTGTGCATTAGTTATTTATAATCCTACATTATTTTTGTTGTCACAATTTTTTATTTATTACAGGTATATGAATAGCGCTGTCTATTTTAGCACTTTACATATATATTGAACATTCACAGCAGTCCCTGCCCTCAAGAAGCTTACAGTCCAAGGTCCCTAAGCGCCCATTCAGACTGGCGTGACACGACTTGCTGGGGCGACCTGTGAAGTCGCTGTGCACAGCGTGCACCGTGACCTCGGCGTGAATTGCACGGACTTCATATAATTGAAGTCAATGCAAGTCACCTCCAGGTCGCCCCAAAGTAGTACAGGACCCTTTTTCTAAGTCGGAGCAACTTGTGTCGCTCCTATTAGAACGGGTCCTGTACTATTCAATGGCGAGCGACCGCGACTTGTCAGGCGACCAAGTCGCCTGACAAGTCGCACTAGTGTGAATGGACCCTAACTCTCAGTCATACACACACGTACTAGGGTCAAATTAGACGGGAGCCAATTGGGCTACCAGCATGCCTTTGGCATTTTTATAATAATTTTTTATTATACATTTAAATTATTATTATTATGATATCCAATGGTTGCCACCGCACACAAATTGGGGAGAAAAAATGGGCCCTGGTGCGCAGCAAAAACTTTAGTGCATGTAATCCAAAAGAGAGCGGCACCCACGGGTCTCAAAGTGAACGCACGAGAACGGGTTTTATTTAGAGGTTAGTGCAAGGCCCAAGCTCGTCTTCCTCAGGATGTGCCTCGTCTAAATAAAACTGTTATTTTGCGTTCACTTTTCAAGACCCATGAGTGCCGTTCTCTTTTGGTTTTTATGATATATTTATATTATTACAATATTTTATTGCTTTTTACTATTCCTATTTCTGTAGATAATTCCAGTTGACCGATTGGTGAAAGGAAAGTTCCAAGACAACTTTGAATTTGTACAGTGGTTTAAAAAGTTTTTCGATGCAAATTACGACGGAAAAGAGTATGACCCAGTGGCTACCAGACAAGGACAAGGGCAAGAAACAAATCCCGCTCCAGTTCTCCCAACTCCAGTCCTGAACAAACCCAAGAAACCCATTGGATCAACAAATTCAGGTATCTGGCAGGAGGGGGAGTAGCTATAAATGCTTCTTCTGTACTCAGATCAGCCAGTAAGATTTTTTTTTTTCTGAGGGCAGTGTGCCATGAAAGAGTTCCTTTATTTATTCATCTAGTCCTATAGAAGGGTCCTTTATAGAAAACTAAATGTCTTAGTTTTTCTTCAGTCTATTAAAGGGGTTGCTGATGGGAGGTTTTTGCATCCCACAGCTAGGACTTGTGTTGGCTTCCAGCACTCCCAGTGTTCAGGGATCTGTAGCATGCATCAAACGGCAAAGGTTGTAATGGGTATACAGATCTATAGATTGGTATGCAAAATGTCCTAGGTGCCTATTTGTGTGTGCTGTATAACTGCACAAACACACTGCCTTTAGTATAGACTTCCTCCTGCTAAGCAACTTATAGGATCATTTTACACTCGCACAAAGGCACGGAGACAGGAATCTGGGAAGTGCAGTTGAGGAGCTTTACTTTTGTAAAGTGTGTGTTTTTTTTTCTGCTGCATTTGTGAAACAGCGGAAGTAGGCGGAGTAAAACATTCACTTTAAAAATGCTTAATAATCATACTGGCTTTACGTTACTTGTGGCTTACCACCCCAGCCTTCTCTGCCATGTGTCATTGGGACCCTTCACTACCTTTTGAGGTATAAGCATTCAATCGTACTGCATAGTGTTGGCATTTTCTAGCACTGTTGTTTTGGCTGGGCAGGTGAGTCCTTTTTTTTTTTTTTTTTTTTTTTTTTATTTATTTTTATTTTTTTTGCAGAGTTGCTGCTTTTGTTTTAAAGCAGCATCACTTTTACAGTGAAATTGTCTGCACATGGCATATTTACCGTATTTATCGGCGTATAACACGCACCTAATTTTAGGAGAGAAATTTCAGGATAAAACCTAAAATTTAAAATCAACAGCTTTGAACTCGGAACATTTTTTTTTTTTTTTTTAATCAAATGCAGTCTCACCAGTGTCCATCAATGCAGCCTCGCCGGCGCCAGTGTCCATCAATGCAGCCTCGCCAGCGCCAGTGACACTTTCTAAATCCATTTTAAAAAAGGCTAGAAAGCAGCGCCAAATGGTAGAAGGGGCGGGCCGGGCCGAGGAGAAGATAGGACGAGCTATCGCAGTCATTGGAAGCCCCAGGGCCTATGATAGAGGTCGCACGGCTTGGCATAGGAGGCGGGACTTCCGATGACAGCTCGTCATTCCTTCCCCCTCGGACCGGCCCGCCCCCTTCTTCCTCTCGGCGCTGCTTCCTGGCCTCTTCTTTTTTTTTTTTTTTTTTTTTTTTTTTTTTTATTTATTTATTTAATCGGCGTATAACACGCACTGTTGCTTTTTCCATTTTCAGGAGGAAAAGGTGCGTGTTACACGCCGATTAAATACGGTAGTTACTCAACTAAGCGTCCTCACCTTGTGCTCCTGGAGCTGTTGATAAAGTAGGGTATGAGGGGGAGCACATGACCTCCCCTTTGACTGGGTTTGGGCCTGAGCGACCAATCCCCAGGCCCAAACATTATCACATGAGTGCCGTGCCATCTCCAAGTGGAAGCTCAGATGCTAGGATACAAGGCAAAGGGAGGGTGGCTGGATATAAACCGATCAGCCATAACTATATGACCACCCACCTAATATTGAGTAGACCTCCTTTCTGCTGCCAAAACAGCCCTGACCTGTTGCTGCATGGACTCCACTAGACCTCTAAAGGCATGTGGTGGTGTCTGGCACCAAGCCATCAGTAACATCCTTTAAGTCCTGTAAGTTGTGAGGTGAGGCCTCCGTGGATCACTTTTTTTTTTTTTTTATTCCTGAAGAATTTGGAGGCCAAGTCTACACCAAACCATTTTTTCAGTGTGGCAGAGCACTTTTATTTGCTGAAAAAGGCAATTGCCTTCAGGGAATGCTGTTTTCATGAAGGGATGTACTTGGTCAGCAATCATATTTTTCAGTAGTTGGTACAAAGAAACATCCACATGAATGGCAAGATACAAGGCTTCCCAGCAGAACATTGCCCAATGCATCACACTGCCTTCTGCCTGCTTGCCTTCTTCCCATAATGCATTCTGGTGCCATCTCTTCTCCAAGTCGGTGTTGCACAGGCACCCGGCCATCCACGTTGTAAAAAAAAAAACCTCATTAGTCAGACCAGGTCACTTGCTTCCATTGGTCCGGTTCTGATGCTCGTGCCCATTGTAGGTGCTTTTGGCTGTGGACATGGGTCAGCGTGACCCGGGCTGGCGGCTACACCGCCCCATACACAACACATTGAGATGCCCATTTTTTTTTTTTTTTTTTTCTGCTTTCAACATGAATTTTAAGGGCAACGTGTTCACTTGCTACCTATATATCCCACCCATTTCCAGATGTTATTTTAAAAAGATAATGTTCACTTTACCTGTTAGTGGTCGTAAAGTTACAGCTAATCGGTGTATATCCATGTCTGGGGGTTAGAGAGATGATCCTTGAGCAGGTACTTGTGTTGTCCTAATCTGGTGTCTCAGCATTTATCATTTACCACCATACTAAAACTTTTTTTTTTTTTTTTTTTTTTGTGTTTTGAGATGTATATATTTTTTGTAAAGCAGTTGGAGATCTGTAAACTGTGGCTTGCTGCATGTTTTCATTTGATGTCGATGTTTGAGGAAAGTGCATTCCCTCCTTTTTTTAGTCCTGAGTATTTATTAATAGCTGTAAAATGTGTTTTGAATGTGACCAGACAGAGGTTTATGTTGGTAATGTCTATGGCTCTGATCAATAAATACTGTACCTTCTACAGATGAGTCTGGTGAAACAACAAAGCTTCCCAAAGCTGCCGGAGACGGAAGGAAAATGGCTAAGATTGGTACTTGTTTGTTAGGGAGAGGGGTGCACATTTTCTTAGAGGTGGCTCATCACAATTTCTGGGTTATGGTGGTTTCTTGTCTTCGGCACAGTTTCTGCTCACTGTGGCTATGGAGCTAATAAGTCTGTGTGTAATTTTATGTATCCGCTCTTTAGCTCCACAGAGGGTCGTACCAGCCCAGAGGACCCCAGCTCCCAACAAACCTGTCCAGGGGATTGGCAGGAAACCTGCAGGTATTGGCAACGGAGAAGAGGAGTCTGCAGAACTAATCCAACAGGTAGGCCATGTGAAAATGAATCTCTGGATTGTGAAGTCAGTACATGAGACATTGAAGCTTTATTAAAATTTTCAGTTGTAGCTTTATATTATTTATTACAGGCACTCTTATCAATTTACGCAGCACTTTTAATCTCTGCGACCGTGCTATAGCCGAATGACTACAGCGCGCTCGCACATTGCCCACAGGGCGTCATGACGTCCTCCTTGGATTGCGCCACTTGTGCGCCTCCTGTGGCACGCATCCACAGTCATCTGTGATTGCTGTGTCCTTGGGACACAGCTGATCAGATTTTGGTAAAGAAACATAGAATGTGTCGGCAGATAAGAACCATTTGGCCCATCTAGTCTGCCCAATATATCTGAATCCTATGAATAGTCCCTGGCCCTATCTTGTATGAAGGATAGCCTTATGCCTATCCCATGCATGCTTAAACTCCTTCACTGTATTTGCAGCTACCACTCCTGCAGGAAGGTTATTCCATGCATCCACTACTCTCTCAGTAAAGTAATACTTCCTCATATTACTTTTAAACCTTTGCCCCTCTAATTTAAAACTGTGTCCTCTTGTGGTAGTTTTTCTTCTTTTAAATATGCTCTCCTCCTTTACCGAGTTGATTCCCTTTTATGTATTTAAAAGTTTCTATCATATCCCCTCTGTCTCTTCTTTCTTCCAAGCTATACATGTTAAGGTCCTTTAACCTTTCCTGGTAAGTTTTTTCCTGCAATCCATGTACTAGTTTAGTAGCTCTTCTCTGAACTCTCTCTTGAGTATCTATATCCTTCTGGAGATATGGCCTCCAGTACTGCGCACAATACTCCAAGTGAGGTCTCACCAGTGTTCTGTACAGCGGCATAAGCACTTCTCTCTTTCAACTGCTTATACCTCTCCCTATACATCCAAGCATTCTGCTGGCATTTTGTGCTGCTCTATTACATTGTCTTCCCACCTTTAAGTCTTCTGAAATAATTACTCCTAAATCCCTTTCCTCAGATACTGAGGTCAGGACTGTGTCAAATATTCTATATTCTGCCCTTGGGTTTTTATGCCCCAGGTGCATTATCTTGCACTTATCCACATTAAATTTCAGTTGCCAGAGTTCTGACCATTCTTCTAGTTTTCCTAAATCCTTTTCCATTTTCCTAAATCCCTTTCCAAAGAGCCAATCGCAGCGGTTTACCATGGGATCAGTTGTGCCCAATCTGTGTAAACAGGATCACACTGACAGCACGTGAGGAGAGCCAATAACCCACAAATCGACACAGGGAACATCTACACTTATAATCAGGGCACTGATTACCAGTGCTTCCTCATCAGCACCCATATGTGAAGCAGAATTACTTGTATACAAAGTGTAATAACCGGAGCAGACACTTTATTTATTTTTTTCATAAAATTGTCGGTCTTTTTTTGTTTAGCAAAAAAAAAAAAACTCCAATCCTGATTAAATGCCACCAAAAGAATGCTCTGCTCTGTCTCAAAAAAAAAAAAAAAAATTTTTGTTTGGGTACAGTGTTGCATGACCGTACAAAATGTGACAGCACTGAACGATGAAAATTGGTCTGGGCGTAAAAGTGCCCAGTACGCAAGTGGTTAATTGGCAGGGATTTCCTCTCTCTTCCTGTGTGGATATAGGACAGGAAGTGAAGGGAAATCTCCCCAATGGGACACAGATGGCCAAAAATAAACTGACTAGTTATGACCTTCCCTAATTTTTACTAGAAGCCTGCAAAGCATTGCACCCAGAATGAGCGGATCGTGGGTGCAATGCATGACTCCATCTGGGCCTTCTCCAGACCTGTGGGCAAGGTCCCTTCAGCATGAAGGTGCGCCCTCATTCGTATCTAGGGTGGAGGAGGGGGCGTCTTCGCTGGTTCCCGGACCCGTGGACTCCCCTGGTACAAGACAAGTGGGTCCACAAGGTCATTTGGTTGGGCTACAAGATCGCGTTTTCTTCTTGCCTCCGGTAAGGGTCTTCCTTTCAACATGCGACTGTCCCCGGTCTGCTTACAGGATATTTTTGGGATGGTGCAAGTCCTTTTACTTTATAATGTGATGGTTCTGACTTCGGAACATTTTTAGGGGTTTTACTCAAACTTGTTTAAAGTCCCCAGGAAGAAAGGCAAGGTGCGTCCAATTAAGGACCTCAAGGCTCTGAGCTTGCTTTGTGTGGGTGCAGAAGTTCAGAATGGAGTCCATTTGTACGGTGGTGGTCTCCCTGCATCAGGGGGATTTTTTTGCCTCCATCGACATCAAGGAAGCTTACCTTCACACTCCAATATGTCGGTCTCCAGCACTTCCTCCGCTTTGCCGTGGGAGAGGAGCATTATCAGTTTGTGGCATTACCCTTTGGTCTCGCCTATGCTCCTTGGGTCTTCACGAAAGTGTTGGCCCCGGTGCTAGCATTGTTACGCCAACAGGGGATCTTGCGGTACTAGGCTACTTGGAAGACCTCCTTCTGCGAATGTAATCTACCAACTGCTCTGGTGAAAACCTGGAAATCGCCATATGAGCTTGAGGGAGTTTGGCTGGATTCTGAATTTTCAGAAGTCTGCTCCTGGTTCCGTCTGCAAAGCTGGACTCGGCCTCAGCCAGAGTGCTCCTTCCTCTGGACAAACTCCAGAAACTGCAGGCTACAATTCGTCTCCTGCTGTCCAGCAGATGGTCATCCCTCCGGACTTGCATGTGGGTGCTGGCCCAGATGGGGTCTACCTTCGAGGTGGTTCCGTTTGCACAGTTCAACTCGAGACCTCTGCAAAGAGATTCTTGCTAAGTGGGACAAGAATCCCCAGTCTCTATACAATCTGATCCTGTTGAGCAGGGATACGAGGGGGTCCCTGATATGGTGGCTTCGCTCTCCGGCACTTCAACAGGGCAAATCCTTCCTTCCCCTGTACTGGACAGTTGTCTTCACGGTTGCCAGCCTGTCCGGGTGGGGAGGCGTTTTGGGCATGGATGTGTTCAAGGGGTCTGGATCCTGAGTAGTCAAGAATACCGATCAATATACTGGAACTTTGGGCGATAAGGTTTGTCTGGCTAATTGGACAAATTGCCTTTAGGGGTGCCCAGTAAGGCGTCAACAGGACTATGCCATGGCGTATGTCAATCACCAAGGGGGCACAAGAAGTGTCCTGGTGGCCAGGAGGTAGCTGGCATTCTAAGGTTCAGCTGGGTCTTCAGTGGGGAAATTCCGACGTGGACCTGTTGGCCTCTCGTTTCAACAGGAAGGTACATGGAATTGAGGCAAGGTCTCAGGATCCTCTGGCCGACGCCACAGACGCACTGGTGGCTCCTTGGGTCCAGTATCCTCTGATATACGCCATTTCCCCACACTAAAACTTCTGCAGAGTCTTCTGCAAAGGATCGAGGCAAAAGGGATTCCATCATTCTAGTGGCTCCAGACTGGCCTCGCTGGTCTTGGTACGCCGATCTGGTACGGCCTGACGCTGATGCCCCTTGGAGACTTTCTCAGAGAAGATCTATTGGTGCAAGGGCAAATCTTCCATCCTGCTTTACAGTTGCTGGCTTTAATGGCTTGGCTGTTCTTTTACCATCCTTTTGGCTACACATTCTTTGGATCGCACCTTTATTCAGAGGTTCGCTACTTGGCTCCCCCAGTACGGTCTCCGTAGCCTTCATTGGAGCTCAATTTGATGCTGTCGGTTCTCTAGTAACCGTCTTTCAAAAATATTTGCTAGCTTCCTCTGCTTACATTGTCGGATAAGGTAGCCTTCTTGGTGGCCTTTACTTCTGCACGCAGGGTTTCGGAGCTGGTGGCGTTGTCTTGTCGTTCACCTGGTGGCTCACAGAGATAGTGGTGCTTTGCCCTTGTCAGTCTTTTCTTCCTAAGGTTTTCTGGTTTCCATCTGAATGAAGACATTGTGCAGCCTTCCCTGTGTCCTAAGTCTAAACCTCCTAGGGGGGATTGCCTTGCACACTCTGGATGTGGGTCGGGCGCTCAGGGTGTACCTTGCGGCAACTGAGTCGTTTAGGAAATTGGCCTTATGGTTTGTCCTTTTACGGATGGACCTTGCAAAGGGTTGGTTGTGCCTGCCACGACCTTTTCCAGATGGACAAGACAGACAGTGGTGCAGGCCTATTCCATCAAGGGTCAGGTTCCTCTGTTCCTGTTGAGGCACTTTCTACGTGGGCGCTTAGTGCCTCTTAGGCTTTCTGCCATCAGGCGTCAGTGATACAGGTTTGCAAGGCGGCCACCTGGTCGTCTGTGCACACTTTCACAAAATGATATAAAGTGGATATACTGGCATCTGCGGATGCTGCTTTTGGCCACAAGGTTTTGCAGGCTGCTGTTTGAGAGGACCTAGTTCTCTTTGAGGGTGTATTGTTTTCAGGTGAGCTCCATGTTACCTGATTGGCTAAGTTTTGGCCTTTCGGGAATTTTTTTTAGCTTTGTTTTTCCCACCCCCCATGTTAACACTGCTTTGGGACGTCCCAATGTTCAAGAAGATTCTGTGCCTGTCAATGAACGAAAGAGAATTGGATTTTTGTCTTACCGTAAAATCCTTTTCTCTGATGTTCATTGACGTACACAGCACCCACCCCTCTATTGAGTTGAGTTATTTTTCTTCTGACACTGCTTGCAACAAAACTAAATGCCTATAGCAGAGTGTGGGAGTATACCCCCTGGGACTGCCCGTAAAGCTTTTTCCTGCCTAGTGTCCTACTCCTGTACGGGGCAGCATAACCCAGTGGTTAAGAAGATTCTGAAGCTTTGTCTGTCAATGAACATCAGAGAAAAGGATTTTTTATGGTAAGACAAAAATAAAATTTTTTCTTACATTTCCAAAGAATTAGGAGGAAAAAAATTACAACTTCAATAAACTCGCAATGCCTCTTACTAAATACCCTGGACTGTCTACTTTCAAAAATGGGTAATTTGGGGGTATTTGTACTGTCTTGACGTGTTGGGACCTCAAGAAACAAGATAGGCCATCAGTACATCAGGTGTGATCAATTTTCAATGATTGGTACCATAGCTTTTAGATTCTATAACTTTCACACAGACCGGATGATATACCCTGATTTGGGTTATTTTTACCAAAGAAATGTAGCAGTATAAATTTTGGTCAAAATTTATGAAGAGAAATTACTTATTTGTAAAATTTGTATAACAAACACCTTGTTGCAAAATTTTATGTCTTCTTTTTTTTTTTTTTTTTTTTTCATTTGCAGCGCAAAAAAAAACCCCAGTGGTGATAAAATACCAGCAAAAAAATAAGCGCTATCTGTGCTAAAACTATACTAAAATTATAAAAATGTAATTTGGGTAGAGTGTTGCATGACCGCCTAATTGTTCAAATTGTAAGAGCGCTGAAAGCTGAAAATCAGCCTGGGAAAGTACAAGTACCGATACTTTTTTTTTTTTTTTTTTTTTTTTTTTATATTGCATATGACAGTTTTCAAAGCACAATACAGACTAATTTCTTATGCCGCACTGATGGGAGCTGATGAGGAGGCACTAATATGCAGCATTGATGAGCACTGATAGGTGTCAGATTGACCTCACTGCAACTTTTATAAAATAAATAAAGATGGGCGTTGCAGTGTTCTGTCGGAACGTCACTTTATTTACTGAATCTGACAGATCGCCGATTCTGACAGAACTATTTATTTTTCTTGTGCCCCTGCTCCGGCCAGCTTTACACACCAGCGTGGTGTTGAATCTTGACAGTGCGCCGACTCCTTTGGTCTTCTGTCCGCCCACTGACTTCCAAGAGGTATCGGTTTAGGCATCGGAGCATTTGCACAAGTACTCTAACAAATGCTCTGTATCGGTACCGATACTCGTATCGGTGCAACCCTAGTTTCCTCTCCAATTTGAATTTGTTTCTTTTTTGTCTCCAGTGTGTAACAATGTACATTTTGGCATTTTCAGATAAATGTTCTTAAGATTACCGTTGAAGATCTTGAAAAAGAAAGAGACTTTTATTTCGGCAAGCTAAGAAATATTGAGCTGATTTGCCAAGAGAACGAGGGAGAGAGTGACCCAGTCCTTCAGAGGATCATAGAGATTCTGTATGCCACAGATGTAAGTATCCTCACAATGGGAGAGAAATACTGGAATATAAAGAAAAACCCTGCATGGTGGTGGGTTCTATTCATGTCTCCATTTTACAGCTCATGTTCTCTGTTCTTATTTTGTGTTCAAATTTATTAAAGCCCAACTTCTAATTTTTAGCTAAGGTGTTACTACAAAGGCAGCTTTAAGTGCTTTACTTCCCCCTCCTTTGCACACTGTGGAACACATCATTTAATGTCTAGATCAGTGCTTCTAAACCTGGTTGGGTGGATTTGCTATCCTGTCCTTAACAGGAAGTGGTAAGCTTCCTGGAACTTCCTGTCCTTAACAGGAAGTTACAGGAAGTTATAGGAAATCTTCCCTAAAGAGACCCAGAGGATGGTAAAAACCTGGCAAAGGCTGCAACTGGTCTCTGCTCTAAAATTGAAAGTTTTGTCTGTAGTGCTTTTATTGTCCAATATTTCTTATTAAAGTTTTGCAAAAAGTAAACAAATTGTACAACAGTGCAAAGTATGCCCATAAGGCTTTTGGTCATATACTACAAAGATGGCATAACATCTTCAAAATGTAAATCAAGGCACATCTGACACAGACATAGCCGGTGTAAGAAATTCAACAAACAGAATAATTCTTAGAATGGCAGCCCAAGTCAGGGTCAGAGCAGAACCCCGAATCGACCGCCAGGTTGGCCAGGGGCCCGAGCCCCCCCCCCCCCCCCGGCGCCCCTCAAGGGAATATGCTGCGCACTAGGAGGTCCCCGGCCTTGGCCCCCCACCCCAAACTGAGGGGGGGCACCGACTCTCCGGCTGTGCACTGTAATGAGGAAGAACGATAAAACGGGGAGAAAAGAGGACAAAAACAAAAAAGGGTAGGAGTGAGCAAAGGGAAGGGGAGCAGAGGATGAAAGAAGGGGAAGAGAGAAGGGAGTCAGGTGGTCCACGAGGGCCCAAGCAATAGCAAGGAAGGAGATAGAAGGAGAAATTAGTAGCGATGGGTAGAAAAGGGGGGGTCCGCGTCCAGGTCCGTCCACCCTCATTAGGTTCCCTCATTTCCCCCAGCCCCTGTGGGGGTCAACAGCACTCCCTCTTCAATGGGGGCCTGCCAAATATCTGAGCCAAGGGTCCCATGTCTTATCAAACAAGCACATTTTATCGTGTCTGTAGTGCTTTTAAAGTGTTTGTTAACCCCTCTACCCAGGGAAGTGACTTGCCTCAGGTGATGCATAGAGATGAAACGAATCCCCCTACAGAAGTTGTACCTAATTTATATGCAGTCTTTTCTTCTCTCCAGCCATTCAAAGTGTAGAATTTTACAGCTTGTCTGAGCTTTTAGAAAGCAGGGAGCTGAAGTTGCACTCTGCAGAGCTCAATGAGCTGTTTGGCGGAAAGGGAATCACCCTCCTTCACACCGGGAGAGCTGAGACTGTCAATCACAGGCTGTTTGCTGGAACCCCCTCCCCTGTCACTTTTTTTTTTTTCTCAATGTCAATAAAACCTGTCAGAAGTGACTCCTGCTGATAGAGCAAAGGAAGGAAGGAGGCGCAGTAGACAAAAATGACTTAATGCTCTGGAGTGAGACAAGTACAAACTATAGAGGGATATGCTTTGTTCATATTTCATGTCTGCAGTTTATTCTAAGATCAGTATTTTTGAATCTTTCCTCTCTGCACTTGTATCATGGTCCCCTCCAGTGGCTCTTGGGTTTTTGAGAGGGACATCCCCACACAAAGGTCAATGTGGAGCATTTAAAAGTTGAAGTAAAAGCTAACCTTAATCCTGTTTAAAATGTTCCCCCCACCTGTACATACACATTTTATCCAACCCACCCCCCCTTTTATATATATATATATATATATATATTGTGTGTGTGTATTGTGATCGCTAAGCTCCGGCTCCCTGTGTCAGTGGCTCCACAGCTTCTGTTTCCCCGCTGTTGACACTTGCTCACTAACACAGGACTGCTGGAGCTTTGTGATTAGCTGACCTCGCTGGAGGAGACTTACACTGAACCATTTTACATAATCAGTTTGCAGCATTAGTATGAGTAGGGGGGAGGGAAGCAATGTTTTTTAAACCTGAGTTATATTAGCCTAAACCACATGCCCATCTAAACCCCTCTGCACCCAAGGTGACCACCTCTCTGATTTCAATGCAAAACTAACAGTGTTGTCACCCTATTAGCAAAATTGGGGAACAATAATGGATCTACCTGCAGTATTAAACCCAGAAACAAAATGTGATTTGTTGCAGCTTACCACTTCTTGGATATGGTGGTTACATTGGTTTTCCTTTCACAGGCTTTGCTTTTTTTTTTTTTTTATTCTTCACCTGGTTAACCTACAAAAAAACACACTTCCTTCCTGTGGTGATTGTGCTTCCTGTATCCAGTGGAGGTAACCATTGTTGTCATTCAGGCTGGACTTGAAATGTGTCCTTCTCTCCTTTATCTCCAATACACGAGAAGTAACAGGATTAAAGTGTCGACATTTAAAGTGGAGGTGAACTTCACTTTTGAACTTGTATCTACGCATAAGTCTATAAAGCCGGGTAAAAGAAAAACCAGCCAATATTCAGCCGGTGTATGTATGACCAAAATCGGAGGAGCATGCAGGAAAACCAGCATCTCCTGATCAGCATTTTTAGCCAATGGAAGCGAGTGCTGATCGGAGTGTTCGTCTCCCTGTCAGAACACAACATCTCAGCGGGGGAGATCGCTAAACTAACCTTGTGTGGTTAGTACAGCGGCTCCGACTGGAGCTGACAGTTTTTTTTTTTTTTTTCTCGTTTAACCTGCGGGGTTGAAAAAAGGGGGGAGAAAAAAATCAAGTGTGTACTCGGCTTAAGGCTTACCTATAGGTACAGTGAGTATCTCCAAAACTTGCACAGTTTTTTGAAGATATTTTCACGTAATGGTGCCGGTGATGTCACTAGGGTATGTGCTCTGAAGGGATGCATACCCAAGTGGTTCCTGTAAAGTTCCGTGCTGAAGCCAAAAGCTCCAATGCCTGTGCACGGGAGTCGCCTCACCGAAGACTGGCCATTTATACAACCGTAGACCTGTGAACCCGAAAGGAAGACTAAGTGAAGATGGCAGTGCCGGGGATCCTTGACAGCGTGGGGGGGGGAGGGGTCCCTGCTTTATAGGCAAGTCTGTCATAATTCTACTAGCATGTGCTGCATACTAGTACATTATAACATAAACATGCAGGGTGGCCTACTTTAATTTATTTATTTTTTTACTTTTAATGGCAGTTTACTACCGCTTTAAGCTCGGTATACACTAGTAGAGGTGTTTTTTTATTTTATGAAAATTCCTAGAAAAGTGCATACGGAAAATTCTCAGAACATTTCAATGTTGATTGAAAGATGGTTTAAGATTTCATTAGCGAATGAAATTTTTACCAACATTCGCTGTTAGATCTTCATACAGTTGAGATACATTTTCCATCTTGCCCCTGACAACTTCCTGCTGTCAGAATATGGCACCGCAGGGGGGAATTCTTCCATCCACCTTGCTTGTTGTGTTTCGGAGGGCAATTTATTTTTTCAGCCCGCTTTCTGATCGGGGAAAAACTGAGCCATCTATGGGCAGCCTAAAGCCTAGTACAAGAACTAAAAATATAGAGAAATTACCATGCTAGGGTCCAAAAAGGAGGGACTGCAGCCAGCACAATACTTAATCCAGTGCAAACAATATATGGATATAGAAAAAAAATGTGCAGCGCTAATAGATAACTGACATGTGATAATAAGTGGAAAAACGCATAACATTGTGAAGAGTACATACAAGTACATCATAATAAAAAAGTGAGTATGAACAAAATCCTTTTTTAATATCCATGTAAAGCCTAGTACAGATGGGCTGGATGCCAATGGAAACCGGCTGTCGTTTGGCCCGTATGTATGGCAGCTGGTCCAACAGAAGCCGGTCAATTGGCCGGCTCATGACCGAAAAAGGTCTGCTGATCGGCTCCCGGGAAGCAATCTCAGCCAATGGCTGAGAGTGCTGACTGAAGTGTTCTGATGGTGGGAGGGCCCTGACTCTCCCCCGTGGCAAAACACAATAGCTTAGCAGGGGAGATCGCTACACTAACATCAGATTGTTAGTACAGCGGCTCCGACCTGAGCTGTCAGCTTTTATTTTTTTGTCCAACACGCTGAGTTGAATGAAAAAAGCCAGTGATGTGTACTAGGCTTTAGGTTTTTTTTTTTTTATTTTATGACCGACAAGACGTCCTGTCCTGACCTGTCAACTTTTCTTTCTCGAAGTGTACATTGAACCGCTAATGTGCAGCTCAGTGTACATACCCCACATGATTTTGTACCCGGATGAAGTAACTCCTGTGTGTATATGTGGGAGTTATGATCATCCCAGAGCAGGCAGTCTAGATGGCAGAAGGCCTGGTGAAGGTGGGCGTGTTGGTTGGCTGTCGCATCGCCGGAGAAGGGCATTCACATAAGCGTGTCATAATGTGAGACTAATACGCAGCATGCTTGCACATTATGGCAAAGGCTCATGGGTGCCCCGACTTTCCTAAGCAGTGTGGATCTATTTTAATAATTGGAATAATGTACAGAAGGAAGTTGACGACAATGTGCGTTTGGCTCACAGGAAGTGACAAGGACGGTGTTTCCAGCAGGATCAACGGGTATCCCCTTTTAATGGTGAAAATGTATACTAAGTAAATCTAAGGATTGGTATGCTGCAATATTTTATGTTTTTGTTTTTGTTTTTGGGTTTGGATATCCTTAAGTCATACAACTGTTATTGGAGTCCACCATGTTAAAGGATAGGTACATCTTTAAGAGCAAATTTACATGTTAGAGTATAACTAAAGGCAAGGTAATGTGCTGCTCCAGGACTAGACCACCTCCATTAAAGTTCAGCCTCAGAAGAATAACTTGGGTGCACGCCCTGGTTGCAACAGGAGCATGAGGGAAAAATGGACTGGATGGCAGCACTCTGAAATAATCACATTTATTGCAAAAAGTCCATAAAAAAATAAAAAAAAAACATACCACAGTGGAATGATGAAAAAAACAGCTAACACCCTTCGCACCAAAACTGGTGCTTAAAGTGGAGTTCCACCCTATTTTTACACTTTACGCCATACAAAACATGAACACATTAAAAAACCGAATTGGATATTTTTTTTTTTTGCTTCACTTACCTTATTTTTAATGAAAAAATTAACTTTCCTTCCTGCCACTTCCTCCTTATGCGATTGCGCCCCCCAACGTCACTTCCTCCTTTTCATTGACTCCTGGGAGATGAGTGTCGTCAATCCCAGGAGGTCAATGCGCCTGCACCGGTGTCCCTCGTCCCTTCCCGGTGCAGGTGCGTCATTCCCTGCTGAATGAATGAGAACCGCTTCTGGGCATGCTCAGAACCAGCTGTGGGATGACGCGCCTGCACTGAAGTGGCGAGCATGGCATTCTGGGACTCCGAATCCAGGAAGAGGGACACCGGCTTCAGCTGCCCACACCGCAGATGGCAGTGCTGGACAAGAAATTTAAAAGGGAAGTATTTCATCCTACAGGTACGCTTAACAGGGGACAGTTCAAAGGCTATCGTTGCTTAAATGCACTAGCCCTGACTGTTCTGGGGGTATTTTTAGGTTAAAAAATAATTTGGGTGGAACTCCTCTTTAATCATAGCTGAGATAGTAGACATATGTATATATACACCAGATTTTTGTGTTGGTCTAGTAATGCCTTAATTGGACATGTGCAGGTGTGTTGGTTTAGAAAGATTTTTATTCTTCTTTTCTGGGGTGTATATATTTATGAATTTTTGTCTATCGGCTATGATTAAGCACCAGTTTTTGTGCGAAACGTGTTAGCTGTTTTTGTCCTCATCCCACTGTGGTATGTTTTAGCTTTTATTGACTTTTTGCAATAAATATGATTATGTCAGAGTGCTGCCATCCTGTCCATTTTTTCCTTATAACTAAAGGCAAAAACCTTTGTTTTAGACCGAGTGGAGAGGGATTTTATTGCTGTGTGTGTCCCCTTTAGATTTATCCTTTATTTGTCCTGTTTAACATTATTATTGACAGCGAATAAAAAAAAATCCCAAATTTTGGGTTGTCCCCAGAAAAGTAATAGAGGAGTAATCTTCCAATGGGGACACAAGTTCTGGTGAAATAAGTGCAAAAGGGTTAAAATGACGCTACCTTTCAAGTGATTGAGTGCCAAGTGAATAATATACCAGGTAAATAGTGTATCAAAAATAAACAGTAATACTTAAATATGTTGTAGTAATTAAATCAAAAATAAAGTGCACAACATATTTAAGTATTACTGTTTATTTTTGATACACTATTTATTTACCTGGTATATTATTCACTTGGCACTCAATCACTTGAAAGGTAGCGCCATTTTAACCCTTTTGCACTTATTTCACTTTTCAACCCTTAGGGGTTTGGTTGTTGGCAGCTCACACCTTATAATTAATACACACCTGTTATAAACTCCATAGCGCTGGTCACCTCTGTTTATCTCACTAGTTCTGGTGACCTGAGGGTCAAGGAATTCCCTTACTTTGCCAGGATTTCCTCTCACTTCCTGTTTTGGCTATGGGACAGGAAGTGAAGGGAAATCTCTACAATAGGACACATGGGGAAAAAAAATAAAAAAATCTGACAGGGGTTATAACACTCCTTTACTCTATCGAAATTAAAAAAAAAAAAACAAAGTTTTGCCTATGGTTCTACTTTATCCCGTAATTTGGGTGTAACATGCTCCAGACCTGCCACCCACACTCATTCATTGTCTGTCAGATTTTGAAAATATCGCAGCCCCCACATGGCCACGCCATTTTATTCACAGCGATCTGTGAATGAGAGAACTTGCAGGTAACATTGGTCGTTACGGCAGACAGCTTGTAGTTCTCAATGGACTCTGTGGGCGCTGATGAGCACTCTCTCGTAGTTCATTCACAAACCTTACTGCTTTTAAACAGTTGGCTTGTATTGGAGGTAGGGGCTAAATGTTGCAGGGCTTGTCTGCAGGATCCTGGTATTGCACCCTTGATCCACTGATCAGTGGTACAATGCCTTGCAGTCTCCTGCTGGGGGAAAAAGAATAAATGCACTTTTTTTTTTATTTTTTTTTTCTTTCCCCTGCAAAAATATGTGCATTTATTATTATTATTTTTTTTTTTTTTTTTTTCCCCAAAAGGTGAACTAAGCACTTTAATGCTAGTGACAGCCCGCAGGTCAAATATAATTTTTAAAGGTACAAATATTTCTACTTTTAACTTGTATCTAAATATCTGATTGTGTTTTGTGCCTTCAGTCTGATAACTTCTGTCTTCTTCTCTCCTGCAGGAGGGTTTTGTTATTCCAGACGAAGGTGCGCCTCCAGAGGACCAGGAAGAATATTAACGTGGTTCTTTTCCTCATGCAGTCATTTTTTTGAAAATTTATTTTGTCCACATCATATGCTTAACTGTAAAAAAAAAAAAAAGGAAGGAAAAAATCCCTTTTTATTCTCGGAGGCCTGGGTCAGCTCCTCACTTTTCAGAAGTGTACTTTGCCAAAGTTTCACTCATTTTACGGTGGCTAAACCTTGGAGATGTCCCGTTTTCTGTAGCAAGAAAGTATTAAACGATCCCCCCCACCCCCATATATCTATATATATATTTTTTTTTGGGAGGTTCCCAAGGGAACTTTTCATTTAGGAATCTTAAAGGTTTCAGTCGCTAGCAAGCAAGAATGTTTTAAACTTGAAATTTGTGAAGTGAAAAGTTATAACGGGTGACTTGTCAGGTTGTGACGTTGGAACAAAAAAAAAGAAAATCGCTATTAGATCTAATATGGTTGACAGATGAAAATGCCTTAAGGAGTTTATATGTGCTATCATATCTAAGCTCTTGCAGTGTAATAATATGGCTTAGTAAGTGTTTGTGTCTCACTAGGTAGGTGCTCGCTGCGACGCGAGCTTTGGGGGTTACTCTCGTGGTTTTTTTTTTTTTCTTTAATGCTTGCATGTAGAGTGGTCCCAATGTGCTGCTCAAGGTGTAAGGTGCTGAGGAGAGGGTCGGGTTGGCGTGACTACCTCTACCTCCGTCTCCTTTTACCTTCTTGCCTCCGACAAAAAATGGCTTCAGCCCTCCGGCAGTCAAAAAAATGAAAAAAAAAAAAATGGAAACGTTGACGTTAAATGAAATTGACGTATAAAAGTTAATGAGATTTTTACAGAGGCTCAGACACACCGGATGTCCTGCAGCCTTTCTTTCCATCCCGTTCTTCCCAATTATTATTTTTTTTTAATTTTGTAAAACTTTATTTTGCCAACATATATTATTTAATATCTTCCTTCTCGACGTGTTTTTTTTTTCTATGTATCTGCTGTATCCTACAGATCACTGGGTTATTCACTCCTGGAACGGATGGTTTGGTGGTGGTTATGCATGTAACGTACGAAGGGCCCCGCGTTGGAAGACGTGCACGCCCTTCACTGAGCCAGCCGTCACAGACACTGCAGTGCTATACTTTCTAAATCTCTTGTGGCCTTTTTTTAAGACTCGTATTTCCTCCCTATACTTTTTTTTTTTTTTTTTTTTTTTTTTTTTTTTTGGTTTACTCCAATTTTATTCCGACTTTTTTCCTTTTTCTCTTTCAACAGTTTTTCTACTTTTAAGCCATTTCTAAATAAAACTTCTGTATTTCAAGAGTGTATTAAGCTTCCGTGTTTTTATTATTTTTTTTTTATTTTGTTAAATTGTATAAAAGGTTGGTAAAGATGGGCTCTGGGCTGGCCCAAAAAATTTTTTTTTTTTTTTTTTTATGTAGGGGGGATTGAATATAGAGGACTGCTTAAAGGATAAGTTCACCTTTAGCCCCCATTTACATCTGTGTGACTTGTCATGTGATTTGACAGGTCGCACCCTATTACCGGCTATGGAACTGTTTGAATCGGTGCAGCGCTGACTTTGCGGTGCAGCACCAATTTTGAATAAGTAGTTCCTGCACTATTTTTGGCAATTTCAGGTGTGATTTGCTTATGCCTCGTACACACACATCGATTATGGGCCGGGAATTTTCGGCCAACGTCCGGCCGATTTTCGGCTTGTTAGTATGATACTTTCGACAACTGACTCCGACTTTTCGGCCGAATAAAATCTGGTGTGCAGGCTATAAAATTTTTGTTGGCCATCAACACAACGTCCGATTTTCCGTCAGTCAGTACAGATTTCGGCAGACAAAAATCTGATGAGCAAGACTGGGCATGCTCAGAGAAGAAAAAACACACGGAAAGTAAACCAGCACATGACATCACTTCTGAAGTAGATTTTTGTTGGGCGAGAAAATTCGTGTGCAGTCTAGGCACATTCCAACCAACAAAACACAACTCTGGACAAAAGTGGGACGATCGGTCGGCCGATAATCGTTGCGTGTGTACGAGGCATTAGACATCTGCGCATGAAGATGTCAAACAAGTTGCACCTAAAGTCGCACTAACATATGGCTTTGAAATCGTGCTATTTCAGTCTGATAACTTCTGTCTTCATTGCATTCAATGTGAACCAGGCTTAGTAACCTTCAGGTTTTAAAGTGACTAATCCTAAAAAATAAAGATCCTGCTCCCTTATAGCAGATTAAACCGCACAGTGCTTGTGCGGTCTAATTTGCCCCTTTCTGATCTTGCCAGTTCTTGTGTGCTGACCATGATGATCATGGCTGCTGAGCCCTGATTATTGTGGTCATTTTACGTGCCTCTGTCATCCGGAGTTCTGCTCTGTCCACTCTCTCCTCCCAACCCCCCCACCTGTCAGCTCTGTGTGTCTGTGTCTACCCCCCCCCCCCCCTTCCTTCCACTCTTAGTGGAAAAGTTAACTTTAAAAAAGTTTACTGCCAGCCCTTTTCTTGTATCCAGCCATAATGCACTGTGTAAGTTTTTTTTTAAACAAATCCTCTAAATGCCTTTTTCAAAGCTTTTCAGGTTGGTCACGTGAATCCCAGCCGCTCTAGGAGACTCAGGGCTACAGTGGGACGGACTGAGTGGCCAGCATGGCGGTCATGTGACTTTCAGGGTGAGATCTCGGCCCTTACTGCTGTAGCCCTTACTGCTGTAGCCCTGGATCAGAGTAGGAGAGTGGCTGGGAGTCATGTGACCGGCCTGAAGATCTCTGAGAAAAAGGTAATTAGAGGCTTTGTTAAAAAAAAAAAAAAAAAGCACACTTACACAGTGCATTATGTCTGAATGCAAGAGAGGGGCTGCCAGTGACATTAATGATTAAGGTTCCAAACTCTTTACCATCTTACTAAAGCACCTGCCAGTCCCCTCCTACCCAATCCTTCATTTTGACAGCAGGCAGGGGACCCTCTCTCCGCACCTGTTGTCATAATGCAATTACTGTGAACCCGTGCAGGGCTCTGCTTACAAAGCCATGTTATTCATTCACTGAGTTCTGTAAGTGAATGAACTAAAAGTACAGTTTGGCATTGTGGCAGATGGCTTGTAATTCTCAATGAACTGTGATGGCGCTGATGAGCACTCTTGCAGTTTATTGATCTTCCTGGATTTTAGTAACTGCCTGTACTGGAGGTACAGCCATTGATCTTCCTGGGTTTGTTCCTGCCTGCACTGGAGGTACAGGCATTGATCTTCCTGTGTACTGGGAGTCTGCAGCATCCTAACATTGTACTTGTGATCTGCTGATCACTGCTGCAGTGCTTCACAGGCTTCTAAGAAAAAAAAAATATGCGCACTTTTTTTTTTTTTATTACCTGCAAAAAAGTTTTTAAAAGTCAACTTATCCTTTAAACGGAGACGCTTTACTCTGTCGGGTTACTGTAAATATTAACCTCTGGGATGAGATGAAATAATATACTCGCCTGCCCAGCGAATTCAGCATTGTCCCACTATTTTCTTCCAAAAGCTGCCCCATGGCCGAGTTCAGTGCTGCCATCTTGTTTGTGATGTCATCAGGAGCCCTGGTTGCTTCCTGATGACGCTTCACTGCGCATGTACAGTTGCTTATACACCACACCAAAAACCTCTTTGGACCTCTTGCCTGTGGGGTTGTGACTGCACTGCAAGAGTTAATTGCTCATCTTGCTTGTAAGCCTTGCTTATTTGATCCTCTGCATCCCCACAGTCCAGCCATGGACTGTCCCTCACATCCAGTGCAGGGTTATGGATCCTGCTCTAGGCTTGAGGACTGTATGCGGAGAGGGAGGTGTCAGAGCCCTGCTGCTCTCAATGGGGGAATCTGATGAGAATGGATCGTCTCTGTTCTCATCCGATCCCATCCCCTGGATGGATGGAAAATAGGGTTTCCATCCATCCGGATTTCATGGACCGGGTCAGATGCGGGTGTCGGACATGTCACAGCTGACATCCCCTGCCCCATAGGGATGCATGGAGGATACGATCAGGCCTGCCTAAAAAACTGACAACCGGATCTGATCGGATCATTTGTGTGAAAGGGTCCTAAGTATAAATAAGCAATTAACCCTGAAATCCGTTTGCAAAACGCAGTGTAATTTTCAGAATCGGATTGCATGTGTGGGAACACCCATGCAATTTGGTTCTGGTGTGGGTGCAATTTGAGGTATACAGAATAGCTCCAATCTCACTGCTGAAGAGTTGCTTGTGATTTGAACGGCAATGTGGTGTGACGCCTCTTCAAAATTGCACGCCATTCCCTCACCGTATCAGTGTGAACCCCCCTCTGATCAAATTAGCATTTCCATTCTGCATTGTATTATTTGGGCCAGCTCAGAGTTTGGATGATTGACTCTAAAATGGAAGGTCTTTTCCACACTGGTGTTTGGGGTTGACTTCTGGTGGTAGGCTAAAGCTGGATACACACTAGCCAACTTTTCTGGTTAGATTTCCTTCAGATTTACCTTTTCTATGTAGTGCAAGGACCTGCCAGATTGCATACAAATTGAAAGTGTTTAGGTTTGACCTCATATTATATGGTTTTGGTAAATCTAAAGGAAAAAGTCTTCAGAAAATCTTATAGTGTGTATGGCCCACAAGGCTACACCGGGGAATGATTGTTAGCAGGAACCTCACTTGAAGCTCCCTGAAATCCATGTTCCGCCGATATGGAAATAGGCGGCGAGTAGTTTTCTCTCGGTATCTAAGACCTTTTGTTTGTCAGAGTAGCCCTTACCTTGCCGACCTCATTGGTAGCATGTCCTTGTTTCAGTATTTCTGTTCTCCACAGACCAACTGTCTCTTTTTAAATCCAAATTCCACGATGATTGCTTTTTATATAATGAGTAGTCTTTCAGGGGGAGTGCAACATTTAGCTTTTGGAAGAGCTGTGAATCTTACCCACGGTAACTGCTGAAATAGAAAAGTCAGAATGTAAAAAAAAATGTCTCTATCGTTCATTGACAGACGCAGCTCCATATTCTTCTTAACCATTAGGGTATGCTGCTCCCTACAGGAGTACGACACTAGGCAGGAAAAAACTTTACCACCCCTACGGGGCAGTCCCTGAAGGCATACATCCACCCACTCACTCGCTGAAACGCACACGACCTAGTTCGGCCTGAGTCGCAGCATGCCCCTTGGCCATCAGCACCCCTAGTGGAGAGGTAGTGTCCGTAGTGGTGCCCACCTGCTTGTCGTTGGTATGGTGAGTAGTGTCCTTGCATAGCTCTTGCAGTCTCGAGGTGGACGTAGGCACCTCCTTGGGATGGTTGGATCCCTGGGTTCCCTTCCATTTCCCCTCAGCCCCTCTAACACTCACGATGGTCCTTTGGCCCCAACCTACCCCCATGCCCCCCCTCCCTCCTGGCGTTAGGTAGGAGCTGGCTTTGGCTCCTCGGATCGCACACGGGGGTTTTTCGAGAAAGTTCCCGGCTCCCTGGGGGTTAGTGAGTGGGGCAGGTATGTCCTTTTGTCTACCTGCGGTGGGTATAGGCTTGGGGGGGACCAGATGTTTGTTCATCCGCGGATCTGGGCCTCACATGTCGGTCGGTCCAAAAATTTAGTCCGTGGCTTTGCGACCTACTCTGTGTGCCTGACTGAGGTGAGGTGCCTGACCAAGCTGACCGGCAGATGCCTCAATGTGGCTGGATCGAGCCAAAAAATTTAGGCCGTGGCTGTCCGGGCGACTGACCATGCTGCCCGAGCTCCTCAATGAAGAGCGAGAACACCGCACAGGCTAGTCAAAGTCCACGATCCAAGGTGCGTGCTGAACCTCTGCTCGCCACCAGGAGAAGTCCAAGAAGAAAATGGTCGCACACCACCACGGAGTCCAATGAAGAAAAGTTCCTTATTATAAGTGGTACAAGGTACAGCAGGGTAGGACAGACGTGTTTCACACGACTGCTATGTGCTTGTTCACTACCAGCTCCTAACCGAGCTGCTGATCAAGCTGACAGCGGGCTTGTGACCGCATCAGACCCCAAATTTAGACCGCGTCTTTGCGGCCTACTCGAGCCTGGCTGTCCGTGCTGCTAAGAGTTGCTGACCATACTGTTTGAGCTGCTCACCGGGGTGATAGAGCAGCGGATGAGCGTCTGCCCTTCCAACCCCTCCCATCCCTCAGGGGGGTGGACATATGGACTGCCTGGCGCCCCCCTTGAACTGGGGGGCGCCGTGGGGATACTCTCCGCATCTGCGTTATGGCCAGCCCCCTCTTCGCCTTTATAGGGGGCTATGTCCTATTTTTTATGTCATTTATGGTGGGTGACCCTTTGGTCTAATCTGAGTCTTTTTGTGGAACTTTAGCCGGCATCTCCTTACTGTGGTCGGTAACCTCCCCTTCTTATGTTCTCAGGGTGAGCTTGGCATATAATGACTCCCAATGGGTCTGCGTCCACGCACTTTGGGTGCTCTGCGGTGAGGGTGATTCCTGATTGTATCAGTGCAGAAAATTTTAACATGGGGGGCACCGGTCCCCTCGGTGCCCGCAGATCCCTTAAAAGCGGCAAAGGTACGCCCCTTTTCCCACCTACTGTGACAAAATTGTCGCAAGTCAGTGGAGTTGTTCTAAATGCAATAATGGTAACCACGCATGGTGTGGCTAAAAAGCTGGTCTGCGGACCAGGCTCCTAAAAAGGCTCTATTAGATCTCCCCTTTTTGGGGGTCTGCCTATTTGGGTCTTTGCTGGATGAACTGATCAAAGGACTCTCATGTGGAGAAAGTACTCTTCTTCCTTTATCCGCTAAGGGCAAGTCATCGCGTAATAGATGGGACCCTTATTTTTCAGCACACAGGCGTCCCCCCCCCCCCCCCCCCTTTGTGCCCACAGGAGAAAGGACCCAAGCCATTTTGGTAATGTGGGGTTCCAAGAAGACGTAGTTGGGTAATCTGAGAACAGGCCCCTCCAGATCTGCGGACAAATCTCTGTCTGCATGAAGGGACTCCCTCACCCGTATCTGGGGTGGAGGGATGTCTTTTCTGTCCGAAACCAGGGACCTCCTTGTTTCAGGACAAATGGGCCCACGAGCTGCTCCGATCGGGTTACAAGATCGAATTCATGTCTCGACCGTGGACAGATTCTTCTCGTCCAATCTACGCCTATCTTCAGATCGGTTAAGGGATCTACGAGAGGTGGTACAAGATCTGCTGTCACAAAGGGTGATTGTGCCGGTTCCCTCCCGGGATTTCTTTCAAGGGTTTTATTCAAACCGGTTTCCCCAGGAAAGAAGGGAAAGTGCGTCCAATTCTGGACCTCAAGGCTCTGAATCACCTTGTGGGGGTACAGAGGTTTTGAGTGGAGTCCATTCGAACGGTAGTGCCATTCTTACACCAAGGGGACTTTTTGGCCTCAATTGGACACATATCTGCACATCCCTATTTACGCTGGACACCAGCGTTTTCTTCACTTCACTATAGGAGAGGAACATTTGTCAATTTGTGGCGTTACCCTTTTGGTCTCGCCTCCATACCCCAGGGTCTTCACTAACGTGTTGGCTCTGGTATTGGCATTACTGTGACAGTGGGGGATTGCGGTAGTGGGTTATCTGTCAATCACTGTACGAACTCTGCAAGACCACCAATTTCAGAAAATCCGCTCTGGTCCCAGCCTCAAATGGTTTATCTGGGACTGACTCTGGACTCGGCCTCCGCGAGGGTGTTTCTTCCCCCTGAAAAGCTGCAATTTTGCAGATGGCGATTCGTTTGCTGTTATCCAGTACTCTGTCCTCATTGCGGACATGCAAGCTCTAGTCCTGATGGTGTCTACCTTCGGGGCGGCTCTGTTTCCTCAGTTCCACACAAGACCTCTGCAAAGGAGTATTCTTTTGTCAAGTGGAACAAGGATCCAAAATCCCTGGGAAATCTAATTTGGTTGAGTCAAAACGAAAGAAGTGCTCCTCGTATTATACTACAAGTGGAATGATGCTATGGGCTCTGTTTCTTGGCCCTGCGTCAGGGCAAGTTCTCCCTTCCATTGCATTGGACTGTGGTATCCACGGATGCCAGCCTTTCTGGCTGTGGGGTTGGGGGGGGGGGGGGGGGGAGTACTTGGAAAGCTGTGTGTCCAGGGGAGTCCAGACTTCAGATCAATATTCTGGAACTCAGAGCGATAAAGCTTTGCTTGAGTCACTGGACAAATTGTCTGCAGGCTTGTGCAGTTTGGATTCAGACAATGCCATGGCTGTGGTTTACGTCAATCAAGGGGGCACAAAGAGTGTCCTGGCGGCCTGGGAGGTGGCCGAGATCCTAATATGGGCAGATAATTTTTTTTCAAGCCCTCTTCGCTGTGCATGTACACAGTGGAGAACTGGCAGGTGGATTACTTGAGTTGTTAGGTGTTCGATCAGGGGGAAATGGTCCCTGCAACTGGAGGTGTTTCACCTGTTGTGTGTCTGGTGGGGAACACCCAATGTAGACTTGTAATTTCTCAGCTCAACAAGAAGATACAGAGGTTTGTAGCCAGGTCTCGGATCCTCTGGCCGACGCCAGACTTGCTGGTGGCTCCTTGTGGTCAGTATAGGTTGATCTATGCGTTTCCTCTGCTGAACTTCTGCCGAGGCTTCTGCGCAGAATAGCGGTGGAAGGGATTCCGGTCATTCTGGTGGCCCCAGACTGGCCTCGCCAGTCTTGGTACTCAGATCTGGTAAGGTTGGTCGCTAATGCTCCTTGGAGACTTCCTCTCAGGGAAGATCTGTCGTCTCAGGGGCCGATCTTCCATCCTGCTTTCCAGTCTCTGGCATTAACTGCATGGCTGTTAAAAGCCAGGTGTTGAAGGATAGGGGTCTTTTATCATACGTGGAAATTGTACATCTCATGGTGTGAACTAGGATATTGACTTTCCTCCAAAGAGTGACTGAGCAGCGGTTGGCCTTGGGTACCATTAAAGGCCAGGTGTCAACTTTGGCGGTGTTTTTTTTTTTTTCTCAACGCCGTTTAGCTACGCATTCTTTGATTCACACTTTTATCCAGGGAGTTTGTCATGTGGCTCCTCCGATATGGTCCCTGTTACCTCCGTGGGATCTTAAACTTGTACTGTCTGTTCTTCAAAAACCTCTCTTTGCAAATTTAGGGAGATGCCTCTGCTTACACCGTCACAGAAGGTAGCCTTTTTGGTGGCTAGTACCTCTACCTGCAGAGTGTCTGAATTGGCGGTGCTGTCCTCCTTCTCTAGTGCTCCACAGAGATTAAGTGGTACTTCGACCTAATCGGTCGTTTCTTCCTAAGGTGGTTTTCTGATTTCCATTGAATGAAGACATTGTGCTGTCTTTACTCTGTCCTAAGCCCAAGCATGCTAAGGAGATTGCCTTACATTCTTTGGCTGTGGCTCGGGTAATTAGGGTTTGCCTGGCGGTTACTGAGTCTTTCAGGAAATCAGACTCTCCTTTTTGTCCTCACGGAAGGACCTCAGAAGGGATTGGCTGTATCTGCTGTGACCATATCCAGATGGATCAGGCAGACGTTGGTACAGGTGTATTCACTTAAGGGTCAGGTTCCTTCTTTCCCTGTGAAGGCGCATTCTGCTAGGGCGCAGAGTGCCTCTTGGGCCCTTCGCCGTCTGGCGTCCGTAATACAAGTTTGCAAGGCGGCAACTTGGTTGTCTGTGCACACGATCACTAAATTCTACAAAGTAGATGTGTTGGCATCCTCAGATGCGTCTTTTGGCGCAACGGTTTTGCAGGCTGCTGTTTAAAAGAGCAATTTATTCTCTGAGTGTATGCTGTTTATAGGTGAGCTCCAGTTGTTCCTGGTTGAGCTCCTTGTTACCTGGTTGGCTAAGTTTAGCCTTTGGGGAATTGCATTCTTTCTCTGCGTTTTTTTTTATTTTTCCTCCCCACCCTCTCATGCAAATACTGCTTTTGGGATGTCCCAATGGTTAAGAATATGGAGCTGCGTCTGTCAACGAACGATAGAGAAAACTGGATTTTTGACTTACTGTAAAATCCTTTTCTCTGAAGTTTATTGACAGACGTAGCACCCGCCCCTCTATTTCTGAGTGGGCTGGGGTTTTTCACTTCTGACACTGCTTGCAACAAAACTAAATCTTATAGCAGAGTGAGTGGGTGTATGCCTTCAGGGACTGCTCCATAGGCGTGGTAAAGATTTTTCCTGCCTAGTGTTCTACTCCTTTTAGTAGGCAGCATAACCCAATGGTTAAGAAGAATACGGAGCTGCGTCTGTCAACGAATTTCAGAGAAAATTATTTTACTGTAAGTCAAAAATCCAGTTTTCAGTGTTGAGCAGATTTGCCCTTAAAGTGGAACTTGGGCTTTGCATAGATAGGGGAAAAATGTGTGTGCTGTTGAAACATTAAAGGGTAGTTGCAATTTTGGAGAGGGGAATTTGCAAATAAAAAAAAGATAATATAGTGTATACAATTGCCAATCAAGTCATATTGTAATTTAATGTTTTAAAAAAAATAAATAAAAAATGACCTTTTTTTTCAGTTTGCGGTAATTTTCTGTAAAATGTAATATGGCTACTTGGAGGTGTTTTGTATACAGAAGCGCCAACCTGAAATGCCATTCTCAGCGTGTGTGATTAGCTTATTGATTTTTCCAGAAGTCTGCATACAATACAAGTCAAATTGTTTGGCATCCCCTGCAACAATGTCATTTTTTTTTTGTAAGATACTTTCACAGAGAAATCACATCTAAAGGGATGCAGACCCTGCCACTTTCCTCATTAGAACTCTGGTGACCATTATAAAATCTCTCCCATTCACTTTGCACATGGAAACAAACCGCTATTTCTTCAGACAAAAAAAAAAAAAAACAAAGGTAGTAATCTGCAACAAAGTTTGATAAAATCCTTGCGATGTTCAAAGATCACCCAGAGGGGAGGGTTTTTCTTCAACAAAAGTGGAGTTTTTCTGTAAGGTCCAACTCCATCCAAACCTGTTATTTCACTTTGGATACAGCAGGAAATGGCTACAGCTTCGTGTTTTTGTTTTTTTTTCTCCACCCGAGTCCTCGTTTCTAACAGTTTAAAATTGAGAATAATTTCTTCAAAGGCGACAGATAAAATATATAAAAAAGGCATTTTTCAGTAGAGGGAGGGTTGGAGTTTCTCTCCATTAGACATGTGCAGAAAGGAAACATTTTTTTTACTTTATTAATTCTAAAATCACTTCCATACAGATTCACTAAGCGCATGGACACAGAGAAACAAACAGCTGTTTCTTCAGAATAACAAAAGGTAGGAATCTGCAATAACATTTGTTACAATCCCTGCAATATACAGCGATCACCCAGAGGGGAATTTTATTTTCTCAACAACAATGGAGTTCTCTAACTGTTCCACATAAAAATGGGTAAACTAAAAATACTAGTCTTTGCAAAGTTTTGTGCAAGCCATCATTTTAGCTTCAGTCACACTGGATTTGACTTTAAAATTGCGTGACTTCGCTTGAAGTTGCATGATTTCATAGTTGCATGTCAGCGTGACTTGGAAGGCATCTTTGCGGCTTTATGCACAGCTGTCTATGCAAGTCTCACCTGAACTTGCAAAAAGTAGTGTGGGAACTACTTTTAAAATCGGTGCGACTCAGATGGAGTCAGTTGCACCTATTTGACCGCTTCAATTGCTGACAAAGTGTCTTGTCATGTGATATGAAATTATCAATTCGCATGACAAATCACACTGGTGTGACCAAGGACTCAATGGCTTTACAAAAGTCTATGGCAAGCTATTGGGCTGCATAGAATGGCTTCACTTCCATATGGAAGCTGGGGTCCCTGTGTAGCTGCCACTCCCCTTGCTGAGTAAGAGCTATAGCGCTCCAATCCAAAGTTAGAATGATCTTTGCTGACTGTAGAGCTTTTAAGGCCTCTTTCACACTTGTACCACTTGTCCCTCGACTTGGGACTGGAAAGTCGCATGACAAGTCGTACCCTATGATTTCCAATGAGTACTGTTCATATCTATGTGCAAAGTAGTCCCTGCACTACTTTGGTCCGACTTTGATGCGACTTGAGGTCCAAAGACCTCATGATTAGACTGGCATTGCTTCAAGTCCAGTCAAAGTTACAGGACTTTCAGGTCGCGCAAGTGTGAAAGGGCCTTAGTTTGAGTAATGGGGCAGAACAATGTCGGATTACTGCTCCCCAGCTCTGCATACTTAGTCTGCACTCCCCTGCTATTGCTTTTCAGGTGCTATGAGCAGCTCTGTAGTTTTCTGTAATATGGCAACTTGCCATATTACAGAACACATGGCAAATGCTCAGCAAGCATTCTGCTCAGGGGATCTGGATGCTGGAAGAGTCCAGACTACCGAGCAATGTCTTGGAACTCTGAGCGATCATTGGATGGATCGTCTTCAGGGTTGCCCAGTGCGCATTCAATTGGCCGATGCAACGTCCATGGCTTATGTCAATCACCAAGGGGGGCACAAAAGTGTCCTGACAGCTCTGGAGGTAGATGGCATTCTAAGGTGGGCGGAACGGTTTATTCCAGCCCTCTCTGCATACACTCCATACACATTCCTGGGGTGGAAAATTGTCAGGCGGATTACCTGAGTTAGCAGGCGTTGGACCAAGGGGAGTGGTCCCTTCATCCAGAGGTGTTTCATCAGCTGTGTCTCCGGTGGGGCACCCTCAAGGTGGATCTGTTGGTGTCTTGGCTCAACAGAAAGGTGCAGAGGTTTGTGGCTCGGTCAAGGAATCCTCTGGCAGATGCGCTGGTGGCTCCGTGGGTTCAGTATCGTCTAATCTACGCCTTCCCTCCTCTCAAGCTTTTGCCCAGACTCCTACTTAGGATTGAGGCAGAAGGGATTCCGGTCATCTTAGTAGCACCGGACTGGCCTCACCGGTCCTGGTACGTCGATCTAGTGCAACTGCTCGCCGACGTTCCTTGGGAGCCTACTCTCAGGGAGGATCTGCTGCCCCAAGGACTGATCTTCCATCCTACGTTACAGTCGCTGGCTGTTGAATGTCAGGTGCTAAAGGATAGAGGTTTGTGTGAGTCAGTGATTCCTATGTTGTTGAAAGCTAGGAAATCTACCTCTAGGAAGATCTGCCATTGTACATGGAAAACGTACATTGCGTGGTGTGAGTCTCTTGGAGTTCATCCTCGCTCCTTCTCGTTGGCTCAGATCTTAACTTTCCTTCAACGTGGGGGTTGAACAGAAATTGGCCTTGAGTACCATCAAGGGCCAGATATCGGCCTTGGCGGTCTTTTTCCAACAACCTTTGGCCACACAGTCCCTGGTGCGTACCTTTTCTTCAGGGTGTCTGACATTTGGTTCCTCCAGTGCGGGCACTGTTGCCGCCTTGGGATCTTAATTTGGTGCTTTCAGCTCTCCAGAAGCCTCCCTTTGAAAATATTTGGGAGATTCCCCTGCTTACGCTGTCCCAGAAGGTGGCCTTTTTGTTTTCTATCACCTCTGCGCGCAGTGTGTTGAAACTGGTGGCGTTATCCTGTCGTTAACCTTGTCTGGTGATTCACAAGGATAAGGTGGTGCTTCGCTCCTGTCCATAATTCCTTCCTAAGGTGGTCTCTGACATTTGAAGGAAGACATTGTGTTGCCTTCCCTGTGTCCCAGGCCTAAACATCCGAAGGAAATTGCCTTGGATGTGGTCCGGGCAATTAGAGTGTACCTGGCAGCTACAGAGTCTTTCAGGAAGTCAGACTTCCTATTTGTGCTCACAGATGGACCTCGCAAAGGGTTGTTTGCTTTTTCTGCGACCATTTCCAGATGGATCAGACAGATGGTGGTTCAGGTCCGTTCCATCAGGGGTCAGGTTCCCCCTTTCCCTTTCAAGGCGCACTCTACTAGGGTGCTTAATGCCTCCTGGGCTTTCCATCATCAAGAGTCAGTGATGCAGGTTTGCAAGGCGGCCACCTGGTCGTCGGTGCACACTTTTACATTGTTTTATAAAGTGGATGTGTTGGCATTTGCAGATGCTTCCTTTAGCCGCAAGGCGACTTATAAGAGGACCTGATCCTCTATGAGGGTGTATTGTTTTTTTTTCAGGTGGGCTCCAGTTGTTTTGGTTGAGCCCCTTTTGCCTGGTAGGCTGTTTATCCTTGGGAATTTTTTTTTTTGCTGTTTCCCACCCCTCCTGTTTGACACTGCTTTGGGACGTCCCAATGGTCAAGAACGTCAGGAGCTGTGTCCGTCAATGAACGAAAGAGAAAATGGGATTTTTGACTTCCCGTAAAATCCATTTCTCTGGTGTTCATCGACAAACACAGCACCCACCTGTGGACCTCTGTGCAGTGATGATTCTCCTGACACTGCTTGTAACTATAGCAGAGACAGGGAGTATACCCCTTGGGACTGGCCATGGGTGTAGCCAGAAGTTTTTTTCTGCCTAGTGTCCTACTCCTGTAGGGGGCAGCATAACCCAATGAATGACCGAAGCTGTGGCCGTCAATGAACACCAGAGAAATGGATTTTACGGTAAGTCAAAATTCAATTTTTCTGAGCGGCCGCAACTCACAGCAGGGGGTCCGGTGCGTCCCTATTCTCTGTTTCAAGTGCAGATCGGATCCGCATTTTTGCCTAAAGCTAAGCCAAAGCCACAGAGGTCCCTTTTCAGTGCAGACTACGGCCCCCCCAGAGGTGTGTGAACCCGCTCCATTGAGTGCTGGTCACACTCTACTGTCATGCAAATTGGTTGCAGGGAAACCCACATAAGTGTGAACCCATCCTTAGTAAATCAACCCTAATATGTCCAAAGTCACATGACAAGTGCACAAGTGTGAACGGAGCCTAATGCTGACCATACACTAGCCGGAAAATCATTTGAATTTCATTTGGACTGTTTTTATCTTTGTGCAGTTAATGAGCACAGATAGAAAATTAATTTCAAGTTTTCAGAGCTACAAAAATTGAAGGAACAGGCTTGGAACATTTTAGCTGAACGACTTGCTCATATGTGACAATTCAAATGAAAAATCATTCCATGCACATACATGAATCTGTTTATCAATTGAAATTTGGTCATTACATGATAGTACCTTTAATTTGGTCTCATGGCCGAATGTTTGTTATTTGAAAATGAGTTTGACTAATTCTCATGATACAAATTAACATTTCAGATTGTTTCCTGCAGCACCACCACCTCCTGGTAACTTCTAGTATCACATTGAAACAGCAGGTAAACTGCTTACAGAAAGTACTGCATTTTGAAAGGTGGGCAGGTATGACGGTTGTACAGGTGTCTGAGAGGGGGATGTCCAGAATACTTAATGTGTAGCTAAGGCTAGCTTTATTTTTAACTGGTTCCCGCCTAGCCTATTGTAGAATGATAGCTAGGCAAGACCGCTCTTGCTCTAGGAGGATGTCATACGATGTCCCGAATTCTTGGTGCACAGCAACCGGTGGTGAGCCGTGTCAACTATCAAAGTAAAGAGCCAATGACAGCGGCTTTTTTTTTACCATGTGACCAGAAGTTTACAATCCCAGCAGCTCACAAATGTAAACAAAGACTGTAACTCACTGTTACTGGCTTATCCTCACACACAGATGTTTTGGGGTGTAGTTGCAAGTATGCATAGGCCGTGTGAGAGAAATTACCTGTTAATATGACAATTTAGTGAAAAAAAAAATAATTCTTTATTTTCCAAAGGATTGTGGAAAAAAGAACTACAACTTCAACAGTGATACCATTAAACAAGGTATTACTACCTTTGGCGGTGTGAGCAGGAACCAAGTCCTGCTGGAAAATGGAAATCCGCATCTCCATAAAGCTGGTCAATAGAAGGAAGCATGAAGTACTCTAGAATTTCCTGCTAGAGGGCTGCACTGACTTTGGACTTGACAAAAAAACAGTGGACCAACACCAGAAGATGACATGGCTCCCCAAATCATCACTGATTGTGGAAACTTCACACTGGACCTCATGCAACTTGGATTCTGTGCCTCTCTACTCAACATCAGAAGCGTCATACATTGGCTAAGTCTGGAGGAAGTCTCTGGTTCAGGAGTGGTGAGACACAAGGAATTTGACAGTTGTAGCCCATGTCCTGGATACGTCTGTGTGTGTGGTGGCTTTTGAAGCACTAACACCAGCCGTAGTCCACTCCTTGTGAATCTTCCCCAAATTCTTGAATGGACTTTGCTTCACAATCCTCTCAAGGCTGCGGTTATCCCTGTTGTTTGTGCACCTTTTTTCTACCACACTTTTTCCTTCCACATTCAATGCATTCAGATAAAAAAAAAAAACCTGCCTTTACTATCCCTTTACATAGCCAATTAGAGTGTGACACCATGAGTCTACAATATTAAACTTTTTCACGATATTCTAATTTTCTGAGACACTGAATTTTGGGTTTTCACAAGCTGTAAGCCATAATTATCAAAATTAAAGAAAAAAAAAAATGCTTGAACTAGATCAGTCTGTGTGTAATGAATGTATATGAGTTTCACTTTTTTAAATTGAATTACTGAAATAAATTACCTTTTTTGATGATATTCAAATTTTTTTGAAATGCACCTGTAAGACTGGATTCACAGCTGTTTATTCCAGTGCATTGTGTTCAATTAAACATCCTTACAACACACTGGAAGAGACAAAAAAATCAGATCTTGCCATTTCTTCTGACTCAATGGATGTGCAATGTGTTGCGCTGCAACGCATACTGTAGATCGTGTCTCCACCTACATTGCAGTAATGCACATTACCCCAACACAAACATGAAATTTGGTACTTTAAAGTAAGGTGCAAATGGGCAGCCAGACAGCAAAATAACAAAAAGGTCTAAAAGGTTTCAGTAATTTATGTTGGATACATTTGAAAATATATTTGAAGCTGCACTGCCATGTCAAGGTCCCTCTGCAAAGTGCAGTCCCTAAGTTTACTCTGTCTTTCCAAATTGTTATATACAGCGCAAAAAATACATTCAGAGTCTAAACTACTTCAGAATTTTCTTTCAAAACAGAGATTTTAGTTGCATATATTTGCAATCCTATGTGAAATTACCTTCCAGTACAGGCTCTTCCAAATCTGCCTGAAAAAAAAATACTGGCCTCCAACCACTCCTCATACCCAGTCTAACACAAACCTGAAAAAAGTACCAGCCTCCAACCTGCCGTCATAGCTGGTCTAACGCACGCCTAAAAAAAAAACAAAAAAAAACTGGCCTCCAACCTCCCCTCCTAGCCGGTTCACAGAAAGCCTGAAAAAAAAAATACCAGCCTCAAACTTCCCCTTGCCGCTCCATCTTTCTCTGATTTGTGGTTGAACAGACGCATGCAGAAGACTACCAGACTTCAAACTCCGCTCATAGCAGGTTCAACACACACCTGAAACAAAGTCCTGGCTTCCAATCTCCCCTCATGGCAGGTCCAATGCACACATGTGAAAAATACCAGTCTTCAACCTCCCCTCAAAGCTGGCCCAATGCACATATAAAAAAAGTACCGGTCTCCAAACTCCCCTCATAGCCGGTTTCTTCACTCGTCTGCAAAAGAAAGAATACCGTCCTCCAACCTTCTCCCTCATGTTCACTAGCAATTCATCCTCACCACCTAGTTTAAAACTGTTCTATTGTTTTGGTCATCTTCACTCCCAAAAAGCTGCACCCCTCCCTTTTAAGTACAGTCTGTCATTGCTATAGAGACGGTAACCGACCAAAAAGTCAGCCCAGTTTGCTATGAAGCTAAACCCCTCTCCATGCACCAGCTCCTTAGCCACTTGTTAAGTTCACTAAGCTCCTGCTGCCTCTCTAGTGTGGCTCAAGGTACAGGCAGTATTTATGAAAATACTGTCTTGGAGGACCTTTTCTTCAATATAGCCCCTTAGTCCCTGAAATTATTTTTTTAGGGCACCCCATCATTCTCTAACTTAGTACCAATATGTACCATGACAGCCTCCCCAGCCCCATCCAGCAATCTGTCCATCCAATCTGCAATGTCCCGAACACGAACGCCCGGTAAACAACATACTGTCCGGTGATGATGGTCTTTGTGACAGATTGCTCTCTCTGTCCTTCGAGTCCCCTACCACCAGTATCTGCCTATCCTTTCTTGTAACAGTGGCCCCAATGTCACTGAAGGAGATGTTCCCCTGGCATTTTGATGGAGTCTCAATATGAACATCACATTCTAGTGGAGTCGCAATGTGAACGTCACATGCTGATGAGATCGCAATGTAAACATCACTTTCTGGAGGGGTCGCAATGTGAAAGCCACATTCTGATGAAATCTGAAGAGGAGACCCTGGTAAAGAGAAAAAGGTGGGGAAGAGAAAGAGGATAATGGGATACAGAAAAAAGTAAAGGAAAAGGGGAAGAAATGCCAATAAGACCCACAAATATAATTTGTGGCACTACACAGTTTTCCATGGTGTTTCAAGTCCGCAATTATAATACTTGTGGGTCTTATTGGCATTTTTTCCCTATCCCATTATCCTGTTTCTCTTTCTCCCTCCCACTTTTTCTCTTTCCCTGGTTCTCCTCTTCTTCGCCCCCCTTTTCTTTCCCTCGTCCTTACACCCCCCCTTTTTCCCCCTTTCTTCTCTTAGGGATGCTGGCGTCCCTAGCAACCAATGACTTTACGTGCGTGCTCTGTGCCCTGCAGCACGTTTGTCCTCCCAGAGCCTGCCTGCCAGGTTATAGGGACCTCACCTACATGTACCCTGAGCACTGTGATGGGTCAACTAATCTATGGGGACACTGATGGGGGCAACTAATCTATGGGGGTACTCAGATGGGGGGGCAACTGATTTATAAGAACAGTGTGATGAGGCAAATAATCTATGGGGGCCTTTTGATGGGGCAACTAATCTATAGGGGCACTATGATAGGGCAACTGGTCTATGGGGACACTGTGATGGGAGCAACTACTCTATGGGGGCAGTGTATTTGGGACGACTTATCTATGGGGAGACTTTGATGGGGCAACTAATCTATATATGTATTCTGATTGAGCAACAAATTCATGGAAGTTCTGTGATCGGGGCAACGGATTCGTGGGGACAGCCTAACTTTTTGAGGTACTGTGATGAGGGTAACTAATTTTTGGGGCACTATGATGTGGGCAAATAATCTATATACACTATATTTTCAAAAGTATTGGGACGCATGCCTTTACATGCACATGAACTTTAATGGCATCCCAGTCTTAAGCCGTAGGGTTCAAAATTGAGTTCTCGTCCAATATCAGTGCCTGACCTCAAAGATGCGCTTCTGGAAGAATGGTCAAACATTCCCATAGACACACTCCTAAACCTTGTGAACAGCCTTCCCAGAAAAATTGAAGCTGTTATAGCTGCAAAGGGTGGGCCAAATAAAAACTGAACCCTATGGACTAAGACTGGGATGCCATTTAAGTTAATGTGCGTGTAAAGGCAGGTGTCCCAATCCTTTTGACAATATAGTGTATGTACTCTGATGGGGTGCAGCTAATCTAAGTGACTTGTGGAGGCACTCTGATGGGGGCAACAGATTTATGGGGTACTCTGATTGGGGCAACTGATATAGGGAAGCACTCTAAAGAAGGAAAAAATATGAGGGTGATCTGATTGGGGTTACTGATATAAGGGGGCACTGTGAAGAACAACACCTGATGTAAGGGGGCACACTGATGGGGGTTACTGATCTATGGGGATGCTCTGTTTGGGATAACCAATGTATGAGGGTATACTTATGATGGGAACACCTTATATAAGGGGCAGTCTGATGGGACAGCTGGTCTATGGGGAGGCTAATTTATGGAGGTACCCTTACAAGGGCACCTGATGTAAAGTGGTTCTAGTTTCTTTTCCTTGAAATATGGATGTGATTGGCCTACTTTTATGTTTTATTAAAGAGTTATTTCTTCGTCTTACATCTTGTTTCTGTTGAAGATAGTTGTTTGTGGAAGGCCAGAACAAAAGGGCAAAGCCAGTGAAGTTGCAAGAATAAGAAAGATCACAGGAAGAAGAGGAGTGCCTAAAAGACAGAATCTGGGGGCTCAGAGAAGACCGACCCCCAAGACACCACTGGAAGCTCTGAGGATCAGCACTAATCAGCTGCATTGGTCGGAGGTAAAGTCTAATCTATCAACAATGCTTTTGCTACAAGTCACCCTCCAGTATCTGCTGATACTCCAGACTACCCCCTAATTTGGTTCACCTACACTTCAGTTCATTATCCAGTATATTTGGACAATATTACAGTTATCCTCCATTCTACCAATACTCCAGGCCATCCTCTGGCCCAGTCTGCAAATACTGCAGATCACCAGTTGTCAGGGTCAAACATTCCCATAGACACACTCCTAAACCTTGTGGGCAACCTTTCCAGAAGAGTTGAAGCTGTTCTAGCTGGAAACGGTGGGCCAACTCAATATTGGACCCTACAGAATAAGACTAGGATGCCATTAAATTTCTTGTGCTGGTAAAGGCAGGCATCCCAATACTTTTGGTAATATAGTGAATATATTCATGCAGACTTGTAAAGCTGCCGAGAGGTCCACTTTAAGGTCTGCCTGGAGTTCTGCTATAAAGCTTTGATTGCTGAGCTGTTATTGTCCAGGATAGTGACTTTTACTTGTTCCATTCTTGTTGTCACTTGAGCTCCTTGTTGAGTGAATATCAAGAGAAAGATGAACAGATTAAAGCGGAGTTCCGGGCACAGAATCGTTTTTTTAATTTTAATGTCCCCCAAACAGTGACCCTTACACCACTATATATCCGCTAATCCTGTTTCTTAGACTGGAATAATCTTTTTGCAAGTATGAAATCTTACTTTATAAAATTTTGGACGAGCGCCGCCATCTTTCTTATGGATCGCCGAGTCCGTTGTGGGGAAAGGTCTTCCCTTCTTCCTCATTCGAGTGGGCGTAGGCCTGTGAGTCGAGCGCGAAATCTCGCGCATGCCCAGTACTATGCGATCGGCATAGTACTGGTTTCCGTCTGGCAATGTTAGAGGAAATCGCGCGATAAGAGCGGCCGGCCGCCTACGTCACTGCACAGTGCATCTTGGGAGCGCCGAGTAAGAGCTCCCAGGACGCATTGCGGGACCGGAAGTGACGGGGAGAGCCGCGGCTCTGGAGGGAGGAAGTTGATGGAAAGGTGAGTATATAATGCTCTCTAAACAGGTAAGGGAAAAAAAAAAAAGCGGGAATATCCAATTCAGGCTCAGCAAAGGGTAAGGAAGACCATGCAGTGAATTATACAAAAACGATTCTGTGCCCGGAACTCCGCTTTAAGACCACTGTGTGCCAAAGCCTGGCAAAGGTCTTTCAAAAGTAAGTACTTTCAGATAACAGCCCCTGCTTTCCTGCAGTGACACACTTGGTTTATTTTCTATGAAATCGGTCCTTTACCTGGTTACTTCTTCTCTTTACATCTGGTGGCAAAATGTAAATGACCTTGCCTTAAGTGTACTTGTGGACTCTTGAGGAGAGGAAATATTTTGATACTTACTGGGCATGGTCACCTCGTGCCCTATCCTCTTTACAACCCTCTAACCAACCTTTTGGCCTGTGTAGCTTCCTGTCACACTTGTATCACATTATGACCACTAGATGGAGCTGAGGTTCATGCTTTTTTCTTATGCTACTCAGTGCCATCTAGTGGCCACAATGCATTATTTTTACCCATTCACATTGTTTTTTTTTTTTAAGTGGAATTCCGGCATAGGTTCAACTAATCTTAAAACTGCTCCCAACGCCTATGATAACTACCCTGTGGAAAAAAGATGCATATGCTTGCCCAATTTTAGGCTCCTCTGGCCTGGTCACTTGATTTGGCTCCCCTCTCTCAGCGGCTTGGGGGGGGGGACAGAGGAGCACCAACAACAGATTGCTCATAGTAAGCTTTTGGGTGATGTCATCGCTCTTGTAGGCCCCAGCTGTTGTCAAACCGCTCTCTCCTCCCTGCTGGCTGATGGGGAGATCACGTGGCTGGACCGGAGCGGCCTGGAAATAGGTAAATATATGCATCTTCCACATTGTAGTTAGAATAGGTGTTAGAAGGGTGGTGCGAGCAGTTTTAATATTAGTTAGTTGTATCCCGAAATTCCACTTTAATGAATAACATTTGATCTACAGAGATTATATCCTAAGAACATTCAATTTTGTCCTATTCACATATAACAAGTTGCGGTTTTGGTGGAGAAACAATTACGTACATTTTTTAAAATAAATACACCACTTAGTGTCCAATAGAAAAGCTATGAGGACAGATGGGGGACTCTGTCCAGATGCAAGGCTTAGTTATGAATTCAGGCAAAGTTATACCCCAGTAACCAAGTATACCTATACCAGAGAGGGGCACAGAAAGGGATTCCTGGCTAGCCTTTATGGTGTAATGCAGGTGTGTCAAACCCTACTGCAGGCCTGATCAACATGATGGTGCCAGTTGCATCTGTAAATCTAGATGCCCAGAGCAACCCCCCTTACATCAGATGTCAAGACCCCATCCACCATCATAAGTCAAGAGTCCCCCACCCTCCCTTACATCTCAGTGCAAGAAGAAACTGGCGAAAGAGCTGGGAAGCAGAAAGGGTAGGGTTTGGAGGAGGACGAGAGGAGGGCTGGAGTCAGCTGCTGGAGTCTTGTGAATTCTGAGACCAGGGGAGATTGAGATGAAGAGGTGCTGCCACTTCACAGGAATGTACAGGATCTTTAGGTGGAGTTCTGTCTTCCTCTCATCTGCTGACTGCTGAGACGGGTTGGGGGAAAAGACGGGTCTCTCTGCAGTTGCACAGAGAAGCGCAAGATCTGGAGGAGGAGTTCTGACCTCTTCTCTGCTGCGGAGGGCGGAGACGAGGGGGGTGCCGTAGCTGCAGGAGAGGTGCGAGGGCCACATAAAAAGGCCTAGCGGGCCTTGTGTTTGACACCCGTGGTGTAATGTCTGCAAGTCTATTCCATTTAATAGGTTAACGTGAAGAACAGGTTCACTTTAAGCTAGCTAGACACCAGCAAAGTAAATTAACACGTGTTAAAAAAAAATGTGTTACTTTCACCGATGAATAACAGCTCACATGTTAGTTTCTGGTTAGGAGAAAAAAAAAAAGTGTGGTGACGGTTTAGCAGCTTTTCTCATTGTAATTACCATGACACACACTGTAGCACAGGGGTCTTCAAACTATGGCCCTCCAGTTGTTCAGGAACTACAATTCCCATCATGCCTAGTCATGTCTGTGAATGTCAGAGTTTACAATGCCTCATGGGACGTGTAGTTCTGCAACAGCTGGAGGGCCGTAGTTTGAGGATCCCTGCTAGCATATACTTACCCCGAACACTGACAATTAAGTGAGCTTATTTTACATACAATACGTTAATAAGAAAGGGTCTCCAATTGTGTAAAAATAAGCTTTAATATTTTATTTTTTACATATAGTTACAGAGAGAGTATGTCAATTCTATAAAAACAATAAAAAAAACAGCAATATCAGTCTGCCAAGGTTTTAACAATATCACAGGGCAGATTAAAGTGAAGGGCCAGTTGTACCGGGCACTGCACTGATCAATGGGAAGATATGGTACTGTATATCATATTAAGTGTAAGGTTCGACCGAGTGATACAAAGGTGAAAGGATATAACGTACCAATGCACTGGGGGGCATCATCACGTCCAATCAGGTAAGGATTTTCACTGCTATACCTATATAATGTAAAGCATTTCATTCACATTATTATCAGTGGTACGCCTTAAAGCGTTTGTTACCCCAACACTTCATATTCCTGATATGTGCCTGCTGTACCATGTAATTGTATGAGAAATTTTTCTGTTCTTTGTATTGCTTCCTTATTGTGAAATCATTGGTGTTCCTACCAGTCCCTCTGCTTTCCTATTAACCACTTACGGACCGCCCACTGCGTATTTACGTCGGTACTTTGACGTTGAATACCGGGGTTATGGCAGCAGATAGCTTTTATAACCCCATTATTTTTTAAATGACGGGCGGTCCGCTTTAACACAAGGGTGGTCCCAGCGGCAGATTCGCCACGAGATCACCTTTATGGGTGGCAGGAGAAGTGACCCACCCCCCCATCCCCCCCCCCACCGCCGCTTCCCAGTCGTTTTCCCCGCTTACCGGAGCCGCCAGTATCGAGGAAAATGATCCGGTCTGCTGTCCTTTCAGGCAGGAAGTCGAATGAGGACAAGATGGCCCCCACTCAACTCTATGGCCTTGGAGGACCGGAGCGACGCCATACGTCACTTCCCAGCAACAGCTTTAAAGAGCTCATTTTTTTTCATCATGAAAAAAGAAATGTATTTTTTTTTTATTTATTTATTTATTTATTTTTTTAGAGGTCCTGTCATGCTTATTTCTATTACAAGGGATGTTTACATTCCTCGTAATAGGAATAAAAGTGATCCAAATTTTTTTTTTAAAAGTGTAAAAATAAAAAAAAAAGATAAATAGTAAAATAAAAAAAATTAAAGCACTCCGTCCCAGTTAGCTCCCTGTTAGCTCGCGTGTAGAAGCGAGCACATACGCAAGTCGCACCAACATAGGTAAACGGTGTTCAAACCACACATGGGGGGTATCGCTACGACCTCCTCTGTAACTCTAAACTGGAAACCTGTAGAAATTTTAAAAATTTTTAAAATGTCGCCTATGGGGATTTTGTACCAATGTATGTCGCCATTCCACGAGCGTGCACAGTTTTGAAGCATGACATGTTGGATATCTATTTACTTGGCATAACATTATCTTTCACATTATAGAAAAGAATTGGGCTAACTTTACTGTTTTTTCTTATTTTTTAATTCAAAAAAGTGTATTTCCCCCCAAAAAAATGGCGTTTGTAAGACCGCTGCACAAATACGGTGTGATAAAAAATATTGCAACAATCTCCATTTTATTCTCTAAGGTTTCTGCTAAAAAAAAAAATATATATATATATATATATATATATAATGTTTGGGGGTTCTAAGTAATTTTCTAGCAAATAAAAGCAGATTTTAATTTGTAAACAGGTGTCAGAAAAAGGCCCGGTCCAGAAGTGGTTAAAAACTGACCACACAAAGCAGGAGAGCACAGCGTGGTCAGTTCTCTAGCTATGCTGGGAACTTAACCTGCTCTCCTCCAATGATCTGACTTGTCCTGACATGCCCCCACTGCACAGCCATTCACTGGGAGGCTCAGTGTGCTGCTGCTTCTCCTCCCCCAGCTCATATGCAGCTGAGAACAGAGGGAATGTGATCATTTATAAAAGGGGAAAAAAGGTATTTATGTTTTTTTTTTATATCTATACACAAATGTTTTGCCTTTCTTTTCTATTTTAAACTGAATGGATTGTTTTACAAGGTGATAGTTTACTTCCTATAGTCTCTTCCTATAGTCTTCCTATATATCCACATTGCAGCCAAAGATTGAATTGAATGCAAAAGTGACAGTAACAGAGGGTGGGACAAATCATAGAACACTGCCAGGAGTTCCCATAAGAAGAACATATTATTTCTATAATTTAAACTTTTGAAATTTGACATTTTTTTCCAAACAAAAAAACAACTGCTTCTGTAGGTAAGGGCCCATTCAGGTGGATTTTCTGGCTAACCGAAGGTACAACAAGCAGCTTATGGTAACTGAAATGGAAATTGAAGCAGAACACCATGGCTGAGAGGTCAAGATTCAACATTATTCCAATAAAAGGCAGGGGGACAGGCCAAGGAGACAGTGGAGGTTCTCTGGGGTGCAGAAGCTGCCTGCCCCCACAAACCAGATAATTTCCATCAACATCAGCACTTTAGGATAATAATACCAGTGAGATAACCCTACAGGTCCAGGGCTATTTTTGCACTTTCCTAACAAGGAACATGCTAACAGGAGAAGAGGGCAGAGTGATGGAGAGATGACTTCATCAGTCTGCTGCTTCTCTTTTCACTGTCCAGTCGCAGGCTGGAGACAAGGACAACACCTAGTTGTGTTACTTACAGTGTAAATTCACCTTTTCTATTTTTCTGAAAAAGGTTCACTATCCACACAGTATGGTGCAGCGGTTCTGGGGTTCCTTTTTTCTTTCCCTAGGGACAGTGGTTCCAGCTTGTGACAGCGCTGACCAATCAGGGCCACTCTGATCCATCCTGGCATTCCTAGGGAGTTCAGCTTTATATGCTTTATATAGGAAGACATATATTTGGCCTACTTCCTACCATCCCTCTAACATCCTTTGTTTACCAGTAGCCACAAATATTACTGCATAGAGACCAATATATTCTATGTGACACTGCATCCATGATAAACTATTAATCCAGAAGAGAGGCCATTGCCATCTCTATATTTATCATACAAGTGAAAGTGGTACTAATATTTAGTGCCACATATATAGTGGTTTGTCATGTAAAAGTGAATTAAGCAGTTTGTGTACTTTGTGAATAATCCCTTGAAATTTGGAAGACGGTATACAGTGGTTGGACATTTGGTGGGGTCTAGTAGAGCAGTGGTCCTCAACTCCGGTCCTCGTGGCCCACTAACAGGCCAGGTTTGCAAGATAACTGAAATACATCCCAAGTGATATAATTTGCTGCTCAGTGATTGCACTACTCTAGTTTGCATCTCCTCAAGGTAATACTTAAAATCTGGCCTGTTAGTGGGCCCTGAGGACCGGAGTTGAGGACCACTGTAGTAGAGGATATACATTCTTTAATCATCTTGTTGTGGACATGACTGGACATCTTGCGTAGGGTCTTACAATGTTTTGGCATTTTGTGGTTGAGTAGATAATTCACAGTGCTTTGACATCTTATGGTGAGTCTAGTAGATAGGAAACAGTGCTTTGGCATCCCATAGTTGGACAAGTAGATGGTACACAGTGAAAAGACACTTTCTAGTGGTCATAGTAGACAGTGCACATTAGTTGGACACCTTATGGACGTTTGTACACATGATGCAAAGTGGCCTGATATTTTTGGATGGTCTAGCCCAGTGGTCTCTAAACTGGATGTGGCCCTTTTGTTTGCCTTTATATGGCCCTAGGGGCACTATTTTATCCACAGATACCAACAAATATGGCACAATTCTCCCCACTGACACCAATAAAAGTGCACAATTCCTACCAATGATGGGGCACAATTCCTACCAAGGAAACGAATGATGGGGCACAATTCCTACCAAGGAAACCAATGACGGGGCACAATTCCTACCAAGGAAACCAATGACGGGGCACAATTCCTACCAAGGAAACCAATGACGGGGCACAATTCCTCCTTTTGACATCAACAATGGGGCACGATTCCTCCCACTGACATCAACAATGGGGCACGATTCCTCCCACTGACACCAATGATGGGGGCACAATTCCTACCAAGGAAACCAATGATGGGGCACAATTCCTACCAAGGAAACCAATGACGGGCACAATTCCTACCAAGGAAACCAATGACGGGCACAATTCCTACCAAGGAAACCAATGACAGGGCACAATTCCTACCAAGGAAACCAATGACGGGGCACAATTCCTCCTTTTGACACCAAGTATGGGGCACGATTCCTCCCACTGACATCAACAATGGGGAACAATTCCTCCCACTGACACCAACGATGGGGCACAATTCCTACCAAGGAAACCAATGACGGGGCACAATTCCTACCAAGGAAACCAATGACGGGGCACAATTCCTTCTTTTGACACCAAGTATGGGGCACGATTCCTCCCACTGACATCAACAATGGGGAAAAATTTCTCCCACTGACACCAACGTTGGGGCACAATTCCTACCAAGGAAACCAATGACGGGGCACAATTCCTACCAAGGAAACCAATGACGGGGCACAATTCCTTCTTTTGACACCAAATATGGGGCATGATTCCTCCCACTGACACCAACAATGGGGGCTGGTTTATTCCTACTGATGTCAATACCTTTTCTACTACCACTGGCCACAGTCTGGCCCTCCTAGAGTCTGAAGGACAGCAAACTGGCACCTTTGTTTAGAAAGTTTGGAGACCCCTGGTCTAGCCGGCTAGACAGTGGACACATGGTTAAGGGTAAGACGTCCATTTTAGAGCATTTTGTGTTAGTTTCTACTATTTAATGGACTAGTAGCTGTTCACAGTAAGTGGACATCTTGAGATAGCTTGATGACGTACTTTTGAAGAACATTCTGTGGTGGGTCTAGCTGGGTATATACAATAAGTGCACTTCTTATAATCTAATAGATATAAAAGTGCCAAGCTATAAACAACTGGAAAAAGTGTGGGTTTAAAAGATGAATACATTTTCGTCAAGTAGATATACAGAGTAGCTGAACATCTTGTAGTTGGTATAGGTGAAGTATGCACCACTTAGGGAATAGTAATGGGTTTAGATAAATGGCTCAGAATCCCATTATTGAATTTTTCTTTATAGTTGACCTACTTTGACCAGATATCAATCTAGTAGGCGGATCCATACACAGAACTCGCTAACCTACTTCTTTGAGTCTCTGGCTCCAGTTTCTGGGATAAAACACTCAAGATCTGGTCAAACTTCTTGTATCTTTCACTTTGTTCAACAGCGGCGCCTTTACTCCCCCAGAACAGCCTTAGGGAGAACTCTGTCTGGAAGGCCTCTCTTAGTTCGGGCTGAGGAACAAACCCTGCAGAATAAACCAGATAAATAAATAGACCAATAAACTGTATGAATACAAAACCATCTTTTCTCTCACAGGAACCCAGTTCCTGTTTCATGACATGTTGGGTATCTATTTAATCGGCATAACATTATCTTTCATATTATAGAAAAAGATTGGGCTAACTTTACTGTTCTCTGATTTTTTAATTGAAAAAAGTGAATTTGCGTTTGTAAGACCGCTGCACACATACGGTGTGATGAAAAAAATACTGCAACGATCTCCATTTTATTCTCTAGGGTCTTTGCTTGAAAAAAATATATAATGTTTGGGGGTTCTAAGTAATTTTCTAGCAAAAAAAAAAAAAATGATTTTAACTTGTAAACAAGTATCAGAAAAAGGCCCGGTCCAGAAGTGGTTAAAGCGGAGTTCCACCCTCAAAATCAACTTTACCCTGTCCTCTTGCTCTAAATTACCTGTAAAAGAATTGGATAATTAAAAATTTTTTTTGATTCACTTACCTTGCTTTTAAAGAAAATATATACGTCTCTTTCTTCCTCTTCCTCCCTCTGCGGACACGGCCGCCGACGTCACTTCCTCCTTGCATTGACTCCTGGGAGATGAGCGTCATCGGTCCCAGGAGTCAATGCGCCTGCACCGGCCCTGCTCGTCACTTCTGGTGCAGGCGCGTCATTCCCTGCTGAACAGCTTCTGGGCATGCCCAGAAGCTGTGCAGGGATGACGCGCTTGCACCGGAAGTGACGAGCATGGCCGGTGCAGGACATTCTGGGACTCCAACGTCACCGAAGAGGACGCTCCGGCTTCAGCTGCCCACACCTGAGATGGCAGCGCTGGACAAGACATTTTCAAGTATTTCTTCTAAATGGTAAGTGAAACGGGAGACAGTTCAGAGGCGATAGTTGCTTAAATGCACTAGCCCTGACTGTCTCGGCGGCATTATTATCTGAATTTTTTTTTTCAGGGTGGAACTCCGCTTTAACCACTTGCCAACCGCCGCAAGTACATATACGGCTGTCAGCCCCTCCTGGGCAAAGTGACGTACCGGTACGTCACTCGTCCGCGAGCCAATAGGCTCCCGCCCCCGCTCATTCACTGAGATCCCTGCACGAGTGACCGGTGGCTCCGATGTCCGCCGGCCATTTGCGATCTCCCGTTGGAGAGGGAGAAAGGCAGGCGGCTGATGTAAACAAAGCCACCTGTCATTCTCCCTGGTGTAACTGTAGAGATCATACAATCCTGCTATGTAGGATCGTATGTCTCTGTGGTTACATCAAAAGCCACGCCCCTTGACAGTTAGAAGCACGCCCCTAGGGACACACTTAACCCCTGGATCTCTAATAAAGTTAACCCCTTCCCTGCCAGTGTCATTTTGACAGTAACAGTGCATATGTATAGCACTGATTACTGTAGTAATGTCACTGGTACCCCCAAAAGTGTCAAAAATTTTAGTCATGTCCGCCGCAATGTCGCAGTCCCGCAAAAAAAATCGCAGATCGCCGCCATTACTCGTTAAAAAAAAAAACAATAAAAATGACATAAATCTTTTCCTTAGTTAGTAAACGCAATAACTTTTGCGAAAACCAATCAAAATACGCTTATTGCGATTTTTTTTTTTACCAAACATATGTAGCAGAAAACAAATTGGCCTAAAATTTTTTTTTTTGGGGAATTTCATATAAGAAAATTTGAAAAATATTGTTATTTTTTCAAAATTGACGCTCTTTTTTTTTATAGCGCAAAAAATAAAAATCGCACAGGTGATCAAATACCATCAAAAGAAAGCTCTGTTTGTGGGGAAAAAAAGGACGTCAATTTTAGTCTTGGGTACAGCGTCGCACGACCGCGCAATTGTCAATTAAATTCACGCAGTGCCGAATCACAAAATAGGCCCTGGTCTTTGAGCAGCCAAATCCTCCGGGGCTTAAGTGGTTATGGTAGGCTCAAACAAAGTTTTAGCTCTTTGTCTATTTTCAGTGTGAACAAACCCATATGTAATGGAAGCGCTTTTCATTTTTTCTTAATGATTGTGCTGAGGTTTATGAATCTGTGAGACTCTTGCTTGTGGTGCAGCAAGTATACTTTGTGGGTACAAGGAAGGACACTTCCCCCCCCCCCATGCCTTTTAAGCCCCTCCCACTACTAACAGTCTGGCCACACCCACTTTTTGGTGCAGTACACAGAGCTTGCATGCTGGGTAACTCCATCCTCAAGTGTCCCTCATTCTCAAAGTTTTAAGTTGGAAGGTATGAATTCCCCCTAAACATTTTTTAAGTTTTATTGCATCTCAAAAATAGCTGCTTCCATTATTCATTGCAGAAAAGTCAGTATTAAGATTTTTGCTGCCCTTCTCTTTGCCATCTACCAATCAGCCTAGTCGATTCTCACCTGTCAGTTTGTTCTCAGCATTGTTCCGGTAAGTCTCCTCGTTAGCGACGTATGTCCGCGCCGCTTGCAGTACACGCAGGAGCCGCCCGCAGCTCTCCTCCACAGGGCCACCCCAGTCATCTTCTCCTTCCAAGGCCCTGAGAACTGGCAGGATGTATGGCACCACTATATTGGTTGATGATGGCAATGACAGGCCTGTGAGGACAGAAGAAATATGTTTTATATTAAAAACCTGAAATGGCATCGGAAAAACTTTGTCTGTTTTGGATAGAGTATTGAGGTGTTTAAACCCCTCTCAGGTTTTTATTGTGCTGTTTGTACCTGCTGGGGAGGTTTACAAAGCCTGTTTGGCTGGTGACCCCTGTCACCTCAACAGGAAGTGACTAGAACAAGTTAGGGGAAATCTTCCACTTGAGACACCTTTCTGGTGCAAGATATCTAGGAGGGCTTTTCCCTCACTTCTGGGAGATTTCCTCCCTCATTTCTGCTATAACTCTTGAACAAGAAGTGAAGGGAAATCCTGCCAATGGGACACAAAAAGCATATAAAAACGTGACGGGGTTCCCTTCTGTATTGTATCAAAAAAAAAAAAAAAAGGAAACGTATTGGCTTTAGATATACAGTGCATCCGGAAAGAATTCACTTTTGCCACATTTTGTTATGTTACAGCCTTATTCCGAAATGGATTAAATTAATTATTTCCCTTAACCACTTGCCGACCGCCGCACGACTATCTACGGCGGCGGTCAGCCCCTCACAGGCAAAGTGACGTAGGTCTACGTCGCTCGCCTGTGAGGGTTTAGGGAGCGAGCGCGCGCCGCCGGAGGCGCGCTCCCGCTCCCGCGTGGTCACGGACCCCCCCGCGCGTGTGACCGGCGGACCCGATGTCCGCCGGCCACTCTGCGATCGGCGGGGGAGAGGGAGAAAGTCAGGCAGCTTGTGTAAACAAGCTGCCTGTCATTCTCCTCTCTGTATGAGAGATGATCACATGGATCTACTATGTAGATCCATTGATCACTCTGCATACAGTTGAAGCCACAGCCAATCACAGTTAGAATCACGCCCCTAGGGACACACACAGCCCCTCCCTCTCAAATAGAGTTAACCCCTTCACTACCAGTGTATTTTTACAGTAACAGTGCATATATATAGCACTGATTACTGTAGAAATGTCACTGGTAACCCCAAAAGTGTCAAAAATGTCAGTCAAGGGTCCGATCTGTCCGCCGCAATGTCGCAGTACCGCAAAAAAAAACGCAGATCGCCGCCATTACGCGTTAAAAAAAAAAAAACAACAAAAATGACAAAAATCTTTCCCTTTGTTAGTAAACGCAATAACTTTTGCGCAAACCAATCAAAATACGCTTTTTGCGATTTTTTTTACCAAACATAGGTAGCATAAAACAAATTGGCCGAAAATATTAAAAAATTTTGATTTTTACATTTTTTTTTGGGGGAATTTCATATAAAAAAAAGGGAAAAATATTGCTATTTTTGAAAAATTTACGCTCTTTTTTTGTTTATAGCGCGTGATCAAAAAACCGCACAGGTGATCAAATACCGCCAAAAGAAAGCTCTGTTTGTGGGAAAAAAAGGACGCCAAATTCGTTTAGGTACAGCGTCGCACGACCGCGCAATTGTCCGTTAAAGTCACGCAGTGCCGAATCGCAAAAAGCCCTCTGGTCGTTTAGCAGCCAAATCCTCCGGGGCTTAAGTGGTTAAAATGCTACAAACCATACCCCGTAATGACAATGTGAAAAAAGTTTGTTTGAAATCTTTGCAAATTTATTAAAAATAAAAAAACAAAAAAATCCCATGTACATAAGTATCACAGCCTTTGCTCAATACTTTGTTGAAGCACCTTTGGCACCAATTACAGCCTCGAGTCTTTCTGAGTATGATGCTACAAGCTTGGCACACCTATTTTTAGGCATTTTCCCCCATTCTTCTTTGCAGGACCTCTCAAAATCCATCAGGTTGGATGGGGAGCGTCGGTGCACAGCCATTTTCAGATTCCTTCAGAAATGTTCCATCGGGTTCAAGTGAGTGACCACGTGTCTTATTGTATTCCCTTTCTCTGAATAGTTTGTTCCTTATGCTAGGGTCATCACCAGTACAGTATTTGTACATTGATATCATATCCCTCCTCGATCGTCTCTTCTCCAGAGAGAATAAGTTCAGTGCTTGTAGTCTTTCCTCATAGCCGATGCTCTCCATTCCCCTAATTATTTTTGTTGCCCTTCTCTGGACTCTCTCCAGCTCCAGCACATCCCTTCTGTAGGTACTGTGCCGTTTGCTGTTGACTCATCACAGTGTGTATCAGTGGCTTGCTCCCTTCGTTTGATGTTCAATAAAATCGCCATTTATTAATTAACTTTGAATACTTTGTTTATTCTGCCATGGGACAGTGCTTTTATTCCCAATTGTTGTTGCTGTTTCAGTGATCTCATTGGTACTGAGTTTGGGTTATCAGCGTCCTGCCAGCAGCTGATAAACATTTTCTCAGCAGGGACAGTCCCTCAGTGCTTGTTTTTTCTGTTTAATGAAATGCCTATAGCTAGGTTCATGAATAAGGATGTCATAGACCTTCTATGTTAAGGGGTAATGAATTTGGTGTCTTACCTGGAGATCATAGTGTTGGGCATAGGCATATTGATTTTTGCCACATTTTATTTTGGCTGTGGCTATGGAATCTTATTTCCATTTTTGTTGGATACATGCATCTTAGTGGACGTACAATGTAAAACCACAATAAAAAAAAACAATTCCCTGATGACTGTCCTAAACCTAAAACAATAGGTCGAAATAGGTTGAATTAAACTCTACACCAACCTTTTTCAAACTTTTTATACCAGAGTAACCTCTAAAATAATTTCCAGGTCTCAGAGAACCCATGCTAAAAGCAAAACATTGGGGGTCAGTGGGAGGAATGTTTCCTTACATTGGAGGTCAGTGGGAAGAATGTTTCTTACATTTATGGTCAGTGGGAAGAATTCTCCTTACATTGGAGGTCAGTGGGAATAATGTTTCTTACATTTACGGTCAATGGGAAGAATGTTTCCTTACATTTGTGGTCAGTGGGAAGAATTCTCCTTACATTGGTGACCAGTGGGAAGAATGTCCCTTACATTGGTGGCCAGGGGGAAGAAGTCTGCTTACATTGATGGTCAGTGGGAAGAATGCCCTTTACATTAGTGGTCAGTGGGAAGAATTCCCCTTACATTGGTGGTCCGTGGGAAGAATGCCCCTCATATTAGTTGTCATTGGGAAGAATTTCCTTTACATTGGGGTCAGTGGGAAGATTGTCCCTTATATTGGTGATCGGGAAGGAAGAATGCCCCTTACATTGGTGGTCAGTGGGAAGAATGAATGCCCCGTACATTGATCGTCATTGGGAAGAATACCCCTTACATTGGTGGTCAGTGGGAAGAATGCCCCTTACATTAGTGGTCACTGGGAAGAATGCTTCCTACATTGGGGGTCAGTGGAAAGAATGCCCCTTACATTGGTGGACATTGGGAAGAATGCTCCCTTCATTGGTGGTCAGTGGTAAGAATCCCCCTTTCATCGGTGGTCAGTGGGAAGAATGTCCCTTACATTGGTGGTGAATGGAAAGCATTCCCACTCTTCCTTACAGTGGTGGTCGGAGCACCAATCTTATAGTCAAGATAAAAAGTTTACTGATGTTATGCTGCTGGCTCAAGTGATGTTGGCCCCGAAACTATGAAGAACTATCAAATGGAAAGCCAATCAGCCAGAGCTCAAGGAACCACTGGCAATATTTTGAGAAACCCCATGGAACCCTGGTTGAGAATGGCTAATCTATGCAATAATTTTTTATTTTTTTTGTACATTCAGTTGTGCATGGCCACCATAACTCTTCTTCTTCGACAATCTGTCCTTTTAAAGTAGGGAAGTAAACTTTAATGTTAACTTTGTAGGTATTTATTACCTAAGTGGTTCTCAGAGAAAGTTCATATATTGCTGCTGTGTTATTTACTGGCAATTATTTACAACTGTCTATGGAATGTTTGCATTCAGTGTACTTTTCACATGAACGCAACACAGGTAATAAATACTGTATCATTCAGTGTCAGATTTATGAGAAAGGTGGCATTGGTGGTGAAGGTCAGAGGGTATAAGGACAATTCTAAAGTTTTTGTCGCAGGAGAAGGATAACTTACATTCCTCCATTTCCCGTAAGGCCGGTTTCAGCTGTTTGTGGAAGGCAATGGCGCTGTCGGTGTGCGTTTGTCGGAGCGCTTGCCATGTTTGTTCCAGGCGGGTAACCTGGAATAAAAATGTAGCTGTCTCAGAGATTGCTTTTGATTGGCAGATAAGCACAAGAAGCCTATTCTTGCCTTAAACAGCTAAAAACATTATTACCTCCTAAATGATGTGTAATTCTATTCAGTCATCCTTGGGATTCCCACTATGCAGCCACAATGCAATGCTAGTAGGGTTACACTGCTGTTTGTGTACTGTGTCCCCCATAACCTTTTCATTAGGTCTTCCCTCTATGCTAGATTGACAGTACTGTAATGTACAATGGAACTCGATTGTCTTACAGCATGGCGCCTCCCATTCTAAGATTGATTTTTACAAAAGTATTTAGGACAATGATATAAATATGGCTTTTCAGCAATGTGAATGTTTAATTTTATTAAAGCAAAGTGGACTGAAGGCTGTTTTATAATATAGGTTTGCCTGTTATGCATGGAAGTGCCTAAAGATTCTGAACCAAAAAGTTGTTCCTTTTTGCTATCTCAGAAACTTGAGATGTATAGATAAATGTGAAATCGGGTGAATAGATTCTATTCTATTATTTTGATATTCTACAGTCTTAAAATTGTATTCCCAGCATCCCCTCTCTCTTAAAAATTATGTTCCCAGAATCCCTCTCCCCCTAAAATCGTGTTCCCAGCATACTCTCTCTCCCTTAAAAATTGTGTTCCCAACGTACCCTGTCTCTTTAAAATTATGTTCCCAGCATCCCCCCCCCCTAAAATTGTGTTCCCATCATCCCCTCTCCCTTAAAAATTGTGTTCCCCAACACCCCCTGTCTCATCAAGATTATGTTCCCAGCATCCCTCACCTCCTAAAAAATTGTGTTCCCAGCATCCCACTCCCTTAAAAAATTGTGTTCCCAGCATCCCTTCTCCCTTAAAAATTGTGTACCCAGCGTCCCTTCTCCCTTAAAAATTGTGTTCTCAGCATCCCCCCCTTCAAAAAGTGTGTTCCCAGCATCCCTTCTCCCTTACAAATTGTGTTCCCAGCCCTCCCACCTTACAAAATGTGTTCCCAGCATCCCTCTCCCTTAAAAATTGTGTTCCCAGCATCCCTTCTCCCCTAAAAATTATGTTCCCAGTACCCCTCTCCCTTAAAAATTGTGTTCCCAGTATCCCTTCACCCTCAAAAATTGTGCTCTCTGCATCCCTATCCCAGTATCCCTCTCCTTAAAAGTTGTGTTCCCAACACCCCCTGTCTCTTCACGATTATGTTCCCAGCATCCCTCTCCCCCTAAAACTGGGTTCCCAACCTCAAGGCCCTGTCTCTTTAAAATTATATTTCCAGACTAATTTCCTCCCTAAAATTGTGTTTCCAGCATTCCTCTCCCTTAAAAATTGTGTTCTCAGCATCCCCTCTCTCCTTAAAAAGTGGGTTCCCAACCTCCCCTGTCTCTTTAAAATTATATTCCCAGCATCATTTCCTCCCTAAAATTGTGTTTCCAGCATCCCCGGTCCCTTCACAATTATGTTCCCAGCATCTCTCTTCCCTAAAGTTATGTTCCCAGCGTCTCTCTTTCCCCAGTAAGCGTCCCTCTCCTCCTAAAATTGTGTTCCTAGCGTCCCTCTCCTCCTAAAATTGTGTTCCCAGCGTCCCTCTCCTCCTAAAATTGTGTTCCCAGCGTCCCTCTCCTCCTAAAATTGTGTTCCCAGCATCCCTCTCCCCCTAAAATTGTATTCCCAGTATCCCCTCTCCTCCTATAATTGTGTTAAACAACGTCCTCTCTCCCTTGAAAATTGGGTTTCTGGCCTCTTCTCTCCTTTAAAAAAATATGTTCCCAGCATCCCCTCTCTCTTTTTAATTGTATTTCCAGCATTTCCTTTCCCCTGAAAATTGTGCTCCAATCATCCTTTCTTCTTTAAATTGTGTTGTAAGCATCCCCTCTCCCGCTCCCCTCTACCGCTCTGAGCCTCGTCCTTACCTGGGGCATCGTCAGGGCCTTCATAACAGCCGAAAAGCCAAAAAGATCTCCAGCAAAATCTTTCAGCTCCATGGCCAAATGGATAACGCGGTGCAGGGTGTGCGCCCTCTCGGTCACAGCTCCAGTGCAGCCCAAGATATCCACAGCTACCCCCAGAGACAGTAGGTGGTGCCTAGGGGTGAAAAGTAAAATGAATATTCAGTTTTCATACCCAGCTCATTGATTGTGACCATTTGCCATGGATTATTATGTATGTTTCAGATTTTTGATGCATATATTTGTATGCCATCCTGCACAGTATTAGCTCCACCTTCTACTTTTTTTTTTTCGACTAATCCTAAAGTAATACCTGTTAGTTGTCAGGAAATGTTGGTATGTACCAATTGTAGCACCCTCCTAGTTAGGGTATGGAATGTTAGGTACCTTTATTTTGGCTTCTCCGTAGCCAGTGGAGCTGCTGATGATCGCTTTAGCCTGCTCAGTGTTTCGCAGGCTGCTGGTCTGATTTTTTTCCCTTGTATTCTAGAGAGTTCTGGAATCACAGTGGGAGGGAAGGCAGAAGGGCAGTCTGAATATTTATGTGGACCCAGCCAATTGCTGTGGAGGTGTACCCAGTAGGTGGTTGGAGAGTCCATAAATAGTCTGAAGCCTAGAGTTGTTGTTGATCCTGGGTCCAGTATGGGAAAGCCCTAGGGCAGTTCGCTGAAAAGCTTCTGGATGTTCGATGACCCAGCTGTAGCATTGCTGGGGGGTCTACTTCAAAGGTTCTAGTCTGGGATTTCAGGTCTGAAGAGCTCTCTGAGGAGTGCGGGTTCAGGGGGGGGCGCTGGACTGTGGTGTTATGTGCTTTGTTTCTCCCTCACTGAAGAGTGCCTGGTGGATATTGTAAGGAGGCAACTGCTGAACCTTTGGCATTGTAAGTACTGACCTCAATTCTGTGCCCTAATGACTGTGTGCTGGTTCTCCTACTATTTTTAAGGGCACTAGTAATTGTTCATCCTGTGGTGGTCTTTTTGAAAATTTAACTCCAACCACTTCTTCTGTCCCGATAAATAAATCTTTCAATTCCATATACACAATCCTATACCCACAGTTGATCCGGAGCATGATCCAATTTGCTCCAGCAGGGGAAAAAATTCCTTCCTGATCCCCCCCAGAGGCAATGGGATTTTCCCTTGATCAACGTTACCTATAAATATTAGTATCCAGTTATATTATGTACATTTGGGAAAGAATTAAGGCCTTTTTTAAAGCAATCTACTGAGTTGGCCAGAAGCACCTCTGGAGGGGGTCTATTTCACATTTCCACAGCTCTTACTGCTGATGAACTTGTCATCAAAAAGGGAGGTTATGGGAAATCCTCCAATGGGGCCACTTGATTTAATGCTTTCCTACTCTATCCAAAGCTAGACCGAGGACACTGCAGTAGGAATATATGCTCACTAGAACAAAACTATACTTTCCCTAATTAAATCCAAGCACAGAAATATAATTTGTTGCAAAGCCAGTCCTTAGATGTGGTGGCTGCCTTACTTTTTTTTTCACCTGATCATGCCAGTATCACACTTCCTGTCTCAGGGTGTTAACGCTCACTCATTGTATCATAGCAGTGGTTTCCAAACTGTGGCCCGTGGGCCGAAAGCGAGCAAACGCTCACCTGTATGCGGCCTTTGGGGCACTGTTCTTCACACTGACACAATGCACTATTCCTCCTACAGACACCAACGGTGGGGCTCATTCCTTCCACTGACACCAACGATGGGGCATTTTTCCTTTCACTGACAACAATGCTGGAGCACTATTGCTCCCGTAGATACCAGGGATGGGGCACAATTCCTCCCACTGACACTAATGATGGGGCTCATTCCTTTCACTGACACGTTTGATGAAGCCCTATTATTTCCAGTGACTCAATGATGGGGCACTATTCCTACCACTGACACCAATGATGGGGCACTATTCCTCCCACTGACACCAATGATGGGGCACTATTCCTACCGCTGATACCAATGATGGGGCACTATTCCTCCTACAGACACCAACGGTGGGGCTCATTCCTTCCACTGACACCAACGATGGGGCATTTTTCCTTTCACTGACAACAATGCTGGAGCACTATTGCTCCCGCTGATACCAGGGATGGGGCACAATTCCTCCCACTGACACTAATGATGGGGCTCATTCCTTTCACTGACACGTTTGATGAAGCCCTATTATTTCCAGTGACTCAATGATGGGGCACTATTCCTACCGCTGACACCAATGATGGGGCACTATTCCTCCCACTGACACCAATGATGGGGCACTATTCCTCCCACTGACACCAATGATGGGGCACTATTCCTCCCACTGACACCAATGATGGGGCACTATTCCTACCGCTGATACCAATGATGGGGCACTATTCCTCCCACTAACACCAATGATGGGGCACTATTCCTCCCACTGACACCAATGATGGGGCACTATTCCTACCACTGATACCAATGATGGGGCACGATTCCTCTCACTGATACCAATGATGTGGCACTATTCCTACCGCTGATACCAATGATGGGGCACTATTCCTCCCACTGATACCAATGATAGGGCACTATTTCCCCCACTGACACCAATGATGGGGCACTATTCCTCCCACTGACACCAATGATAGGGCACTATTCCTCCCACTGATACCAATGATAGGGCACTATTTCCCCCACTGACACCAATGACGGGGCACTATTCCTCCCACTGACACCAATGATGGGGCACTATTCCTCCTACTGATACCAATGATGGGGCACTATTCCTCCCACTGATACCAATGATAGGGCACTATTCCTCCCACTGACACCAATGAGGGGGCACTATTCCTCCCACTGACACCAATGATGGGGCACTATTCCTTCCACTGACACCCAATGATGGGGCACTATTCCTCCCACTGACACCAATGATGGGGCACTATTCCTCCCACTGACACCAATGATGGGGCACTATTCCTCCTCCTACTGACCACAGACGCTTTATATCATATTTTTACTTCCACTGGCTACCAAGCTTGAGATACTGTTACTCCCACTGACACCAGGGCATTTTCTACTCCAACTGGCCACAATCCAACCACCCTAAAGTCTGAGGAACAGTAAACTGGCCGTTTGTTTAGAATGTTTGGAGACCCCTGTACTATATTAATGGAGCAGCAGTCACCGCAGTGACTCTTGTGCAAAAAAATGTCCCTGCTTGCTGTCTTCTCCAGCATGCGCAGCTTAGATTACAGCACCGGGCCAGTCACTGTGTGCCAGAATGACATCCTCCTGCGCATACATAGTGACGTCTTCCTGTGCAAATGAAGACTGCCAAAGAGATTTTTTATGAGTTTGAGATAACACTGCAGAGAGCACAGGAAATTATCAGCTCACTGTATTTCTGGCAGGATCAGGCAGTATTTTTTTGCACTTATTGAACAGATCTAACAAATGCTTCCAGTGGTATATTTTAGACTCCAAACTTTCTAACCAAAAGGCCAGTTTATTGTCCTTCAGACTTTAGGGAGGCCAGACTGTGGCCAGCAGGAGTGGAAGTTTACCTGGCATCAGTGTGAGTAAACATTGCCACATTTGATATTAGGAAGAGGAATCGTGCCCCATCATTGGTGTCAGTGGAAGGAATAGTGCCCATCATTGGTATCAGTGGGAGGAATAGTGCCCATCAGTGGTATCTGTGGAAGGAATAGTGCCCCATCATTGGTGTCAGTGGGAGGAATAGTAACCCATCATTGGTGTCAGTGGGAGGAATAGTGCCCATCATTGGTATCAGTGGGAGGAATAGTACCCCATCATTGGTATTATTAGGAGGAACAGTGCCCCATCATTGGTATTATTGGGAGGAATAGTGCCCCATTGTTTTTGTCAGTTGGCAGAGTAGTGTCTTGTATCATTGGAAGAAAAAGTGCCCCAAGGGCCAGGTAAAGGCATGCAAAGGGCCTCAGTTTGGAGACCCCTGTTTTAGACCAAAAGAGAGCAAATACGAGAAGCTAATGGTAAAGTTGGCCAAGGCTGTAAGCAACAAGCACATACTGGAAATATAACAACACTTAACTTTAAGAGAGCACATTTCCAATAAGGGCTGCTGTCCAAGACTTAGACTGGGAGGAAATATTGGCATTGATGAACACAGAATAGAAATGGGAATTCTTCAAAAATAAGCTATGGAAACACACTGCAAAGTATATTCCCATGGGCAAAACAATTGACGGTTTGCAAAATATAGTATGACCAACCCCCAAAAATTATTTAAATAAATCAATAGTAAAAAGGTCAGTTTGAACATGTAGGCCCTTTACAAAATAATCTGGAGTGGGTGACTGGGGACAAAGAGAAGGCAAATGTATTAAATACTTTCTTCAGCTCTGTATATACAAAGGAGCATGGGGGAGCTCATGACCATAATGGGGGTGGTACTGACATAAAGCCTTTGTTTCTAATTTTTAGGGACTCGATGACTGGAATGGTACCACTGGATTGGCGTAGGGCCAATGTGGTGCCTATATTTAAAAAGGGATAAAAGTCTTTGCCAAGTAACTATAGACCTGTTAGTGTAACTTCTATAGTCGGGAAGATACTGGAGAGTTTAATAAAAGACCACATAGATGAGTTCTTGCTGGGAAAAAATATTTTAAGCAACAGACAGCATGGATGCGTGAAAGACAGAAGTTGTCAGACAAATCTTATTTCTTTTTATGAGGAGGTAAGAAAACCTTGGACAGAGGGGTGGCTGTGGACGTGGTATACTTGGATTTTGCAAAAGCGTTTGACACAGTTTCCCACACACGGCTAATGTGTAAGGTAAAGTCTACTGGCTTGGAAAGATCAGTTTGTAAACGGATAGAAAATCGGCTAAAAGATAGAATTCAGAGAGTAGTGGTTAATGATTCTTACTCTAAATGGTCTAAGGTTATCAGTGGTGTACCCCAAGGTTTAGTGTTGGGATCAGGGCTAGAGTCCTGCAGGAACGCATGGAAACGGCGTTCCTGTACTTTTTCCACAGCAGGAACGCCGTTCCCTTTAGCAGCCTCATCCTGCAGGACTGACTGTCACTGGCCTTTGTATGTGAGCTGTCTGTGGCATCTGTGAGTGTGTTTGAACAGAGCCGTTCAGCCGGCACTAGAGGAAGCAGAGCCGATGCTTTCTGTATAGCACCAGCTCCTGTCACAGGCGGAGTGATACCAAATGTACTCCGCCTGTGACAGGAGCGATACAGGAAGCATCGGCTCTGCTCTCTACTGCAGCCACATGCTTACTCCAGGGCCGGCTCCTGTCACAGATTTACACTGATGCTCGGGATAGACGGTGAACCATCCAACAGCACCTGCCAGCAGTACCAGCTAGAAGTACCCGCCAGCAGTACCAGCCAGCAGTACCCACCAGCATTAACCACCAACAGTACCCGCCACCAGTACCAGCCAGCAGTACCCACCAAAAGTACCTGCCAGCAGTACCAGCCCTGGAGAATAGCAAGCACCAACCACACCCGCCTGGGGGACAGCAGCAGCCAGCGATACCTGCAGGAATCCTGAGGAAGAAGTGAAGATTGAGGCCAGTTGAGTTGCAGGGGCCGCAGTGCATCCGTGTGAAAGCAGCTTTAGGCCCCTTTCACAAGATCGGTCCAATCGGGTCCGCCTGTCTGTTTTTCAGGAGGACCCAATCAGACTCCCATTCACCCCTATAGACTGTCAAATGTAAACTGACTTGTGTCCGTTTACACCAGCCTATCGCCAATCCAATCCACTTAAAAAACAGAAGGGAAACTGTCCCCATCTGTCAGGGCGGATCGGAAGTAGAGCGGACTGTGTCCGTGTCCGCTCTGCATATGCTGAGTGGACACGGACCTGTCGTCTGCCCGCTCCACTCATTGTGGCCTGCGACCAGTTACCAAGTCGCTTAAGTGGGCACCCATGCTTTAAGGGCATGAGTCCCGGATGAAAAGGTGAGCTGTAGCAGCCTTCCCCCTCAGGGGTGCGCGATGTACAGAGTGCAGAGTTCAGGGGCCCACAACATTAAGAGTGCAGGGTTCAGGGGGGCGCTATATAAAGAGTTCAGGAGTGCGCTACGTACAGAGTGCAGGGTTCAATAGTGCGCTACGTATACAGTGCAGAGATCAGGAGTGCGCTACGTACACAGTGCAGAGATCAGAAATGCACCACGTACACAGTACAGAGATCAGGAGTGTGCTACGTACACAGTGCAGAGATCAGGAGTGTGCTACGTACACAGTGCAGAGATCAGGAGTGTGTTACGTACACAGTGCAGAGATCAGGAGTGCGCTACGTACACAGTGCAGAGATCAGGAGTGCGCTGCATACAGAGTGGTTAATGATTCTTACTCTGAATGGTCTAAGTTTATCAGTGGTGTACCCCAAGGTTCAGTGTTGGGATCAGGGCTAGAGTCCTGCAGGAACGCATTGGTGTGGGGGGGGGGGGTGACAGGAGAGGGGCAGTGTGACAGGTGGGGGCTTGGTGACAGGTGGATACCTGGCATTATTCTCAACCCCCCTAACGGGTGTACTCATACCCATGAGAAGAGTGTGCCATGCCAGTCCTCACCCTCCTGGTAACTCCTCACCTGTCCCTCTCCAGCACTGGCTCTGATCTTACTGATTAGTAATACTGTATATAGATGGCCACCTCAGTGAATCTGTCATTGTAGAGATTTGAAGGTAGAAGTACCGACCTGAAGAGAGGGAAGACCTGAACAGGCTGGAGTTGTTGGACGCTGCCATGCTGGAGAAGTCGTACGGGGGGGGGGGGGGGGTGGAGCCAAGGACTACTCTACCAATGTCAGAGCAGATCCTGCACATTGCAGTTCCCAGCCTCCTCCATTTGTCTGCACTTTCTGCTCTGCATGCTCATCCTCCCAGGTGTCACCGATCTCGCAGCCCTGTCACCCCAATATCCCGACTCTGCTGGACTGCGCATGTGCAGTGACAGCCCAGAGAGAATGCCAGGCGGAGCCTCTCCCCTCCTCTCCAGGAGATGGTAGCTTGCCGAAACTATGCACAGTCCTCTCCTCTCACCCAACAAGTTACTGGCAAATCATTAGATTGCTTTAAAAAAATCCTGGATTCTTTCCTAGGTGTAAATAATATAACTGGGTACTAATATTTATAGGTAAAGTTGATCCAGAGAATATCCGATTGCCTCTTGGGGGAATTTAATCATGCATTGCAGGGTTTTTTTGCCTTTCTCTGGATAAAATTTGTGTATGGGATTGTGTATATAGGATTGTATGATTTTTTTTTTAAGGATATATTTTTTTCCCTTTTTATTGGTTGAACTAGAATTACGTGTCTTTTTTTCAACCAGACTAACAATGTAAATGTATTGACATGGTCAATCAATAACACCACATTGATCAATCAGAATAAAAATTATACATCAAAGACCTTCAATCGATCTTTTTACAGAGCTTTTGCTCAAAATCGACCGGCGGAATTTCTTTGATAAAATATCTGGGTGTGTGCGTTGGAGAACTGATCGTATTCAGATCGATAAAATTATCAATCTTAATAGATCCTTTACATTTTAAACTGATAGATCATACTTTTTGATCATTATTGTGGACCAATACCTTGATTGTGCTGCATTGTATGATATTTAAATCAACGGTAGATCCCCTGTTTGCAATCACTCGTATTAATCCCAATTTGCATTGTGTATGGTTGGCCACCTTTAGGGTTTATGTACACTTTAAGGCTGGTATGGTGCCTAGCTAAATTCTCAGTACAAATCCCTGTATGTACATGCGGGAGGAAATTACAAGGCAATGACATTTCACTTTGGCCCGGTTAAGTGCTTTTTGTTGTGTTTAGTTACTTTGGTTACAGAAAAAGCCGGTTAACAATAGCCCACTGATCTGCAACCCTTCACTGCCAAGAGCATTTCATATCACTCTGGGAAACCTTTCCTAACAGCTGTGGAAGCTGCAGTGCCAAAGACACACATTCCCTGCACAGCCCTGTTTAACTACTTGCCTACTGGGCACTTTTACCCCCCTCATCCAGGCCGATTTTCAGCTTACAGCGCTGTCGCACTTTGACAATTGTGCGGTTATGCTACGCTGTACCCAAATTCATTTTTTTCCCACAAATATGGCTTTATTTTGGTGGTATTTAATCACCGCTTGTTTTTTTATTTTTTGCTAAACAAAAAAAAAAGTGAAAAAAAAAAATGAAAAATTTGGGAAAAAAACGTTTTTGTAGTTTGTCAGAAAATGTTATAAATAAGTAATTCTTCTCCTATACTGATGTGCGCTGATGGGGCTGCACTTTTGGACACTGATAGGCTGCACTAATGGGCACTGATGAGGAGACACTGAAGGGCACTGATGAGGAGGCACTAATATGCAGCACTGATGGGCACTGATGAGGAGGCACTAATATGCAGCACTGATGGTCACTGGTATGCAGCACTGTTAGCCAGCACTGATGGGCACTGATAGCTGGCACTGATGGCCACTGATAGGCGGCACTGATGAGCAGGCGCTGATGTGCACTACTGACTTGCATGACTGATGCAAGAAGGGGGCACTGATGAGGAGACACTGAAGGGCACTGGTGAGGTGGCAATGATGAGGAGGCACTAATATCAGCACTGATGGGCACTGATGAGGAGGCACTAATATGCAGCACTGATGGGCACTGATGAGGCGACACTGAAGGGCACTGATGAGGTGGCACTGATGAGGAGGCACTAATATCAGCACTGATGGGCACTGATGAGGAGGCACTAATATGCAGCACTGATGGTCACTGGTATGCAGCACTGTTAGCCAGCACTGATGGGCACTGATAGCTGGCACTGATGGCCACTGATAGGCGGCACTGATGAGCAGGCGCTGATGGGCACTACTGACTTGCATGACTGATGCGCACAGAATGGCCGCCTCACTGAGGGGCATAGATTGGTGTCACTGATAGGCACAGACTGGCATCACTGCTGGACTGCTGGGCACTGTTGGGGCTGCAGTGATGATCAGTGCCCTGATTATCTGTACAGGTCCCCCCTGTGAGGAGATGCCGCTGATCGTCTCTCCTCTCCTCACTCAGTGAGAGCCAATATACAGCACTTCCTTGTTTACATGTGATCAGCTGATCACATGGGTAAAGAGCCGTGTAATCGGCTCTTTACCAAGATCGGGGTCAGGCCGTGGCCAAGGGACACGGCGCGCCCCCAATCGCTGCGATGTCTGTGATGGCAGCAAGACTGGGCAACGTCATATGACGTCGGCCTAGAACAAGAAAGGGTCCGGCCCGCCGTCAGTTGTCTATACGGCGTGCGGGAGCCAGTTTAAGTAGATCCATACCATCTGATTGCCATCTGTTTTCTATTGGGGAGAATTTCCTTCAATTCCTGTCCCATAGCCACAGCAGGAAGTGAGAGTTAGTTATACTTTGAAGTGGTAGTAAACTGCAGACTGCTTTGTCACTTGTACCTACAGGTAGGCTTATAATTCAGAATGGCCCCCCTTTGCAACATGAGCAGCAAGAAAGTCATTGTGTCCAAAAATAAATAAATCAGCCACTCCTTATTAACAAGCCTCCGTGGCTCTTTTCTACTACTCTATCTATTTCCTTCATTCTTGTTTACATTGGGGGGAAGAGAAGAGGTGACTCATTTGTCCACATGGAATTATTACTGACCTCTCCAGCAGATCCCGTCTCAGCTGCTGTCCGTAGGGTAACGTAAGCAGTTCAAGGCCCGACTTCACCCCCATACTCCTCTGCTGCTCCTTGGTCATCCCCCAGATCCGAATTTGCTGTGAAAGTGGAAAACAGAATTTTACGAACAGATGTTGGTTAGGGCCATATAACATTTCTAATTGCAAAGGGCACTAATTTCACCTATTCTAGTATTGTAGTATTTTTATTGTGCGTGCTTCAGATTCCCATTTAATGACCTCTTTGTTAACTTTTTAGGTTTTTATTTACTTTTCTGTGATAAAGTGATGGCCTGTAACATTAAAAAGCTGAACTCTGGGAACCACCCAAAGTACTAAAAGGGTTAAATGCTCCAACCAGGGATGCCGGGATAAGCTGTATTACCCACCCTATCCCTTGGTTTGACAGGCAAGCACTGTGGAGGGTCCCTCAGCATCTTCACATATAGTGCAGGACCATTAAGCCTGCATTGTACATGGTGGAGGTGACAATGTACTGTAACTGCAGACTGAAGCACCTTATGCCTCGTTTCCACTGAGTGGTACGGTTCGTTTCAGTACGGTTCGGAACGGTACACCTTGCGTTTCCACTGCCAATAGTACCCTTTCATGATAGGCGTGGTGTAGCAAGAAAACTGTGATCAGCGTTTCTCTGTCAACCAATCAAGTTCTGCAGAGTGTAGCTCCACCCTGTTGGTACGGTACTAATGTGCTTGGTACCCCAACGAAAGGGTACCAATAAAGTGGTATGGTACTGTTCGGATTTAGGGTACCATTCATAATGGAAACGGCATAAATGGCGTACCGTACCAAACAGAACCGTAACAGAAAGCTCAGTGGAAACGAGCCATTAGAGAGGCTGCAGCGCTGGCCTGGTCACATGGATGGAGGGAGCCTACTGGAGGCAGGAAAAGGTTAAGTATTATAACGTACTCCTGCCCTCCTGGACTACAGTGCATTGCGAAAGTATTCGGCCCCCTTGAACTTTTCGACCTTTTGCCACATTTCAGGCTTCAAACATAAAGATATAAAACTGTAATTTTTTTTTTGAAGAATCCACAACAAGTGGGACACAATCATGAAGTGGAACGAAATTTATTGGATATTTAAAACTTTTTTACAAATAAAAAACTGGGCGTGCAAAATTATTCAGCCCCTTTACTTTCAGTGCAGCAAACTCTCTCCAGAAGTTCAGTGAGGATCTCTGAATGATCCAATGTTGACCTAAATGACTAATGATGATAAATAGAATCCACCTGTGTGTAATCAAGCCTCCGTATAAATGCACCTGCACTGTGATAGTCTCAGAGGTCCGTTTAAAGCGCAGAGAGCATCATGAAGAACAAGGAACACACCAGGCAGGTCCGAGATACTGTTGTGGAGAAGTTTAAAGCCGGATTTGGATACAAAAAGATTTCCCAAGCTTTAAAATTCCCAAGGAGCACTGTGAAAGCGATAATATTGAAATGGAAGGAGTATCAGACCACTGCAAATCTACGAAGACCTGGCCGTCCCTCTAAACTTTCAGCTCATACAAGGAGAAGACTGATCAGAGATGCAGCCAAGAGGCCCATGATCACTCTGGATGAACTGCAGAGATCTACAGCTGAGGTGGGAGACTCTGTCCATAGGACAACAATCAGTCGTATACTGCACAAATCTGGCCTTTATGGAAGAGTGGCAAGAAGAAAGCTACAAGCCACCTGGGAGACACACCAAACATGTGGAAGAAGGTGCTCTGGTCAGATGAAACGAAAATCAAACTTTTTGGCAACAATGCAAAATGTTATGTTTGGCGTAAAAGCAACACAGCTCATCGCCCTGAACACACCATCCCCACTGTCAAACATGGTGGTGGCAGCATCATGGTTTGGGCCTGCTTTTCTTCAGCAGGGACAGGGAAGATGGTTAAAATTGATGGGAAGATGGATGGAGCCAAATACAGGACCATTCTGGAAGAAAACCTGATGGAGTCTGCAAAAGACCTGAGACTGGGACGGAGATTTGTCTTCCAACAAGACAATGATCCAAAACATAAAGCAAAATCTACAATGGAATGGTTCACAAATAAACATATCCAGGTGTTAGAATGGCCAAGTCAAAGTCCAGACCTGAATCCAATTGAGAATCTGTGGAAAGAACTGAAAACTGCTCTTCACAAACACTCTCCATCCAACCTCACTGAGCTCGAGCTGTTTTGCAAGGAGGAATGGGCAAAAATTTCAGTCTCTCAATGTGCAAAACTGATAGAGACATACGCCAAGCGACTTACAGCTGTAATCACAGCAAAAGGTGGCGCTACAAAGTATTAACTTAAGGGGGCTGAATAATTTTGCACGCCCAATTTTTCAGTTTTTTATTTGTTAAAAAAGTTTGAAATATCCAATAAATTTTGTTCCACTTCATGATTGTGTCCCACTTGTTGTTGATTCTTCAAAAAAAAAAAAAAAATTACAGTTTTATATCTTTATGTTTGAAGCCTGAAATGTGGCAAAAGGTCGAAAAGTTCAAGGGGGCCGAATACTTTCGCAATGCACTGTAAATGAGCCGTTTAGTAGCATTCCCAAATTGTCTTCCAGGACAGCCCATGAGATATAGGCATCTCCTCTAACAGGAAGAGGAAACTCATCACCAAAAGCACTTTAAAAGGAAGTCCTTCTGGTGAACTGGTCAGGTTGTGTTTCCTCTTGCCATAAGAGATGCATTACCTGGAACCTGAGTGAGGGAGACCTCTGTTTCTCTGGCTATCCTTTTCTTCTACCCACACCTTTACCTATCTTGCTTCCCTGGGAGCATCTGGTAGAGTTCTTAGCTAGATTGCTCTCCAGGACAACTCCTCAGTACGGGAAGGAGGTAGTTTGGTTCCCTTTCTCCTTCTGTGCCTGGTGAAGGCCATGTCCGGAAGCGGCACACCCCCTTGACAGGGACCATCACAGGCAGCATGGGTTTTCAGTCCGGTTGTCTGGGTGAGTGCACTGTCTGCACTCTACTGCCCTTTTTGGCAGGGGCTTGCATGGTAGCTGTGTTTGGTTTGTGGCCTGTCTGTGTTCCTGTTTGACCGGATAATGCACAGGCATCAGGGGTAAAGTATTTTCTAAGTGCCTGAGGCTCTGGTTCAAAGCCCCAGGGGAAGGGCTGGCTGGTGCCTTTATTAGTGGTTCCTTCAAGCACTGGCTGTCAGGATGCTACAGGTGTGAGGAGCTAATGCTGCATGTTGTATTCTTCAATGCAGACTGCAACTCAGGCGGATACAGGTACCCCTGGCACCAGCAGGACACAGGTACACAGGGGGGTAACTACAGGGGTTGCAATTGCAACCGGGCCCCATGCTCCAGGGGACCTGTGCGGCTCCCCTGTACACCTGGATAGGAGGGGCGGGGGGGGGGGCAGCATGTAGAGAAATCACTGTCTTCCTTTTTCCTCCTGTAGCTGCAGGAGGAAAATTGAGGAGATTGGTTCCTCTGTATGCTGCCCTTGCTACTCCTATCCGGTTCACTTGTGTTCTACTGTCTCTGGGCCCCTGTGTGCTCCCCTGGTCCCCCCCCTACTATGCTGCCCCCCCCCCCCCCCACTGTGCTCCCTCCCCTCTCCTGCCGGCTGCTGCAGGGGATGTGTCACAATAGAGAACCAGGAAGGGGTTGGTAAATATGTAATTTACCAGCTCCTTCCTTTTCTGAATGGACCGAGTCATAGTCAGTGACATTGTAAGAAAAAATAAAAATAATACAATTAAAATACCAAAAAATAAAAACTACTGACACCAGTGGGTGAACTTCCAGGATCGCAAAGGTCACACTTGCGACCGGGTCCTGGCATTCCACCACTGTGGGGAGGCCCCCAAGATGGCAGGAAGGGGGCCCACTGCAGAACTTGTGAAAGGGTCCCACTGTGGGACAGTAATAAAGGGCCCCGTATTGAGAGTAAAGACCCCTAGGGTCAGTGGGAAGAGCCCCAGGCTTAAAGGGAAATGCCCCAGGCTTAAAGGGAAAGGCCTCGGCCAGGGGTCCGAGGGGCCCTTCATGGTTTCTTGCACCGGGGCCCTAAAGGTTCTAGTTACGCCTCTGCAGGTACAAAAGACTTAACAACACTATTAAGGATTAATTGCTGGTACCATAGGGGCTCGTGCCCCAAGCAGGTCTATCAGTAAAGTAGAAGGTGGTTTTGACAAGTCTTTACATACCAAGTACCTATATGGTAGGATGGTAGCAAGTGGAAGGAGTTCAGGTAGTTTGTAAGATATAATACCAGTGATAAGGGCTTACCATGCATTGTTTTCATAGTAAATTGATGAGAAGGATGACACCCAAGAGGGTCCAGAGAGGGGAACAAGAAAAGAGGGGTGTGGAGGAGAAAAAAGAAAAAATATTAAATTGAAAAGGGTAAGGACAGAGGAAGTGAAAGAGAAGGATGTGTGTGGGGGGTGAATGCCCCAGAAAAAGGCCCCATTGCAATAAAGGACCAAAGGTTAGGAAAGCCAAGACAAGACCCTGCCCAAGAAGATAGAGCAGCAGTCACCGGTCTTTATTGCAGGTATTACATGAAGCTCCTGCACAGAGGCAAAGTGCAGGAATTCTTCCCTAATTAATTAGTGCACAGATCACATAGAAATACACAAAGGGCGCTAAGATTTAAGTAAGAATACACAGGCCTATTGAATTTTAGACCATATTTGTTTTGCCTGGTTTTTAACTTCAGGCAGGACCTCTGAAAATAATACTAAAAGATTCCAGAGGATCGCAGTTTTTAGAATTATATTCACATAGAATAGGTGGAATATTACTTCATTTACTTTTTTTTTTTTTTTTTTTTTTTTTTTGGCTATAGCTCTAATTTTTCTCTATCTCTGCATTGATTGTAATCATAAATTACAGCATCTTGAACACATTCCATACCCAGTGCTACAATCTTTACTCAACAGACATTTTTGCTCCTCCACACACAATTTCAAGTAATCCCCATCATGTGGTCATGGGAGTCCGCAGAACTTTTTTCAGAGGGGGCGGGGGCATCATTTTAAGATCACCCATGCCCCGCCCCTTTTCAACAATGTCTTTAAGGGGAGGGGCTTAGTCATTATACTTAGTCTGAGTATTTATTTTTAAAGGGCAAACGGCAGCATTTATTTTTAAAGCATTTGTTAATCTTAAAAAAAAAAAAAAGATCCTGTTCCCTTAAAGCATGTTATACAGCACAGTGCTTGTGCTGTGTAATTTGGTTCCCCCCCCCCCGTATCACCTGAAATACCTGGCTGATCCTATCTGCCTATGCCCCCCTCTGTAAACTGACCACGGTATATCATGGCTGCTGAGCCCTGACACCATGGTCAGTTTACATGCCTCTGTCATCCGCAGCTCACCTGTCCTCTTTCCCCCCCCCCTCTCCCTCCCTGCCTGTCTGCTCCTGTGTCAGTGCCCCTCCTGGTGCTGTAGTTTCATTTAAAGTTTCATATCCTGTATACAGTCTGTTTAATAATCCTGTGTGCCCCTGTGTCTGTGTTTTATAAAAATAAGTAATTCTTTACAAATTTTCAGAGCGCCAATCGCCGCTCATGTGACCGGCCGCCTCTCCCCTCCTCTCCCCTCCCCTCCCCTCCCGACTGATGACAATGAGGAATCCTCGGGCCCACCCGCTGGATTCAGCTATCAGAAAGGAAGAGTAGAAGGCTGACGGGTCACGTGAGCGGCGCTCTGAAAACTGGTAAAGAACGCCTTATTTTTTTTAAAACACATACACAGAGGCACACAGGATTATTAAACAGACCAGACAGGATTGTATAAAGTGGCTTGACAACCACTTTAAAGGGGAAGTTGAGATTCCAGGGGGTGCCCCCCCCCCCCGCCCCTACATGCGGACGTCCATGCATGTGGTGTATGGACAGCTCTCGAAAAAGGACATAAATTTTACTTACTTGGCAGTTTTCACGGAGAATATGGAGGGCGCTCTCCTTGCAGTCTCTTTGACTAACTATCTCTTTCAGCTTTCGCAGAGCATTTGGCTCCAGAGGCTTGTTTTCCGGTGATAGCAGAATCGATTGAAAGGTTTTCGGACTGTAAGATGTTATGATCTGAATCTGCGGCCTAATGAAGCCATCCTCCTCTTCAGCATTCTCCAATACTACATGGTCCATCTTGGAAAGTCTTGGTTTATGGTGTGGTTGGCTGAGATGTTCAGTTCTAGATTGTTCCACTTTAGGCCTTTCCTCCTGGGAATTTACCTGTTTGTGTTTATCACTTTCAGAAAATACTGTCCTAGATTTATCCACATCTTTATGGACCGGTTTTGTTTTGGCAACTTCGGAGTAGACTGGTTTAGAGTTTCTTAGGTTGTCTAGTTCAAAATGACCCTTTGATGACTTGATCACATCTGGGGACTTGTCTGAGTCCAGGAAACCAAAAGTGGTCTCTGTGGCTCTAGCACGGTTCTTCCACCGTTCTTCAACTTTTATTGTGTCCACAAGTCTCCGAGGAGCCTCTGGGACACGAGGGACCAACTCCCAATAGGTGTCCATCCCATCAGGAGGGTCTGGAAGCAGCAATGAAGGAGCCCGTAGGGGCTTGGGTGGAGCCTTGGAGTGTAGCTGGCTGTCTGAACCCCTCAAGGCATTGTTACCATCGCAGTCCAGAGGCTGGACTGGTTGAAGTTTGGCTCTGAGGACTGGGTCGCTGCCCGTTCGGAAAATAGGCGATAGTGGGGTGGTGGATGTGTCCTCCGGAGACACCGATGTTTCTGCTGTAACAGCTGGAAGAAGATGATGTAAACATTATTGGGCAGTGTTAGGTGAAGAGTTGTAGCAGCACAGGGTGCAATGGCTCGTTTCCACTGAGCTTTCTGGTACCGTTCGGTACGGTTCGTTTCGGTATGGTACGCTATTTATGCCGTTTCCATTATGAATGGTACCCTAATTCCGAAACGTACCGTACCACTTTTTGGTACCCCTTCGTTGGGGTACCAAGCACATAAGTACCGTACCAACAGGGTGGAGCTACACTCTGCAGAACTTTGATTGGTTGACAGAGAATCGTCTATCACAGCTTTCTTGCTACACCACGCCTATCATGAAAGGGTACTATTGGCAGTGGAAACGCAATGTGTACCGTTCCGAACTGTACCATGCTGAACCGAACCGTACCGTACCACTCAGTGGAAACGAGGCATTAGACTGATACTAGACAATTAAATAAAGTCAGTGGTGGAAGGGACAAAACATCTTGGAGGAAAGTCTATATATTTATTTAGTTTTAGACTCCAAAAATCTAGAGGTTTAGCTCAGTGACAACTTTTCAGAGCATCCAAAATCCTGTGCTATTCTACTGTACTGTAGAAGACTGGATATTTGCAAAGCCACCCCAATGTTTTCTTATACAGTTCTTCACAAGACTTTTTAAAAATTCCAAAGAGAGTTATGAACCCTTCTTGGGACAACTACACATTTGACCATCCTTCTGGGCCTGCGATGTTCCACCCCCTTGAGAGAGTTGGCGGCACCACCAGGGATTGCCAGATTATCAGAAAGCAACAATTGCCATCCTTGCATGTGGCAAGCTATATTCAAGTCATACTAGTAGGGAGGTTATGAGGAAGAGAAGCAATCATATTGTTTACACCCCAACAAAAGAGCATTTTAGCTGACAGGAGACATCAGAGTATTGAAATCCATCGGACATATATAGGAAAAAGGAAAAAATGTAAGGTCCGCATTGGCAAAGCTGAAAATTATATTTAGAATAATCTACATTTATTCATGAAAACTCAGTCAAAAAGAGGAGTGATGCTATAATTGCTAAAATTTAGGACTTCCGGTAGTTTTCATTATCCACGTTTTTTACTTACTTGAGAGCAGGTTGCTGTCAGATTGAGCACTCTGTAACGGTATTTCCTTCAAGATATCCAGATTGCCAGGGTGGCTTCCAAACCTGTCTTTGGTCCTGGTGGATATAATCACAAAAAAAAAAAATAGATTTAATTAAGAATAATTTTTCAGCTGGTCAGCAAGATGCATTGTGGAAGACAAATGCATTGTGGGTTAGAGGTGTTGCTAAAGAAGTGCACCAGTGGTAAGGCATTGGCAGTTCTTGACATGTTGTGAATGTGATCTATTGCAAAGGGTGAATTATGATGAAGGCAACATGATAGGGGTGTATTATAGTTAAAGAACTTTGACCCTTTATGCCACCAAGATTTCATGGGACATGGACAGTATTTTGGACCCAAAAATAGACAGGTTGTGGGGACAACCCCTGTTTTTAACGCATACTGTTAGACGGGTCAATTCGGTTAGTCGCTGGCTGGTTGGTAAGTTGTGACTGGAAATCTCTTCGTTTTTTTGATCTGCGTCCGCCCTTCCAGTGCTCCTTACCACTAAGACCAGTTATAGGTGGAGGCGGTGACCACTTTGTGCATTATTGACATCTATATTGAGCCAGGCAACGCACTGACACCTTTGCCGCCATTGTGCGATGTGCTGGGTGTTCAGTGTGACCCGGTGCCTTTAAGGAGGGGTGGGCTCCCTCTAGTCACCGGTCCTCCATCTATCCCATTAAATGCATGTGCTCTCATTGTAGAGACTCTTTAAATTGTAGAGTTAGGGACTGCAGATCACAGGGTGCCTTGTCGGGGCCTGCAGCTTACGCATGTATTTGCAAATGTGTGCAACCAAACCCCTGTTTTTAACGCATACTGTTAGACAGGTCAATTCGGTTGGTCACTGGCTAATTGGTAAGTTGTGACTGGAAATCTCTTATTTTTTTAGGTTGTGGGGACATGGCTTGGTTAAAATATGCCAAAGGTTTGGATGATCAGTTAGGGATTGGTATTGCCTGGTGTATGAAAAGTGTGCAGAAGGTGAGATTTTTTGTAATAGATGTCTTTAGTAGGATAAAAAAAAGAGTACATTATGGGTGAAGAACATTACAAGAGGTTCATTTAGGGACATCAAAACCCATTGCAATCTTGAGAATCATCTTCCAAATTAAATGTCCTGATGAATTTGTAGCGGAGAAAGTTGCTATCTGCCACATGAAGTATGCTTTCCCCTTTGCCTTGTAAAGTCAAGACTTAGGGGGAGGGTGATAAGATGCACAATGCCCGCCCATGAAGAGTCTGACACTTAAAGTAGGGAGGTATGCAAGAGGTGCATTGTGGTACAAGGACATTTTCAGTGTTGTATTGTAGGGTGAGGACTGGTGCATTGAGTAAGAAACTTTGCTAATGAAGAATATGGTGTGGGGGGCATACTGGATAACGAATATTAAAGTGGGTGCATTTTTGAGTTGCTATATTAAGTTAGATTCATGGTTTTGTATCTAAGCAAGCTGTTATGTGCCACATGAAGCCATTTTTCTATTTTGGCTTGTGAAAGCAAAGCCTTTCTTGCACCAGAATTATGGGGACAGTCCTATTGACAGGGTGCATTATGTCCGCCCACAAGGATTCCGACACCAAATGTACGATGCGAGGCATTGCGTTAGAGAAGTTTTTTGACAGTTGTATTGTAGTGTGAGGACTGGTGAATTGAGTATGAACCTTTCCTAATGGGAGGACCTGGTAAGAACCAATGAACATTGCAGTGGGTATGGAAGAGTCGCATTTCGAACGTTATTAATTAAAGTGAATTTTGATGGGTTTGTACCTTAGCAAGCTGTTATCTGTTACATGAAGACTCCGTCTGTTTTCCTTGTTTGCCTTCTGGGATTCATGCTTCTCCCCCACCCCACTCAGAGGCACTGTCCTGTTGACAGGGTTCTCTATGACTGCTCCTGAGGATTCAGACACCGTCCGCCTATCTCCAACGTAGGACCGAACAAGAGCAGGAATGTTGTCAAACCGGTCCTGTTCCAGCTGGTAGAGAGTGCGCGTGATCCCTTGTCGGGGACGCAAGTTGACAGCAATGATCTTAAAGTGCAGAACCTGCTTGGAGCTTACACAGCTTAAGACGTAGTCTCCAGGAGAGGAGAGTGAGTCACGAATGAGAAAATCGCCATCTTTTTGTAAGAGCTTCTCTGCCTCCTGTGAAAGTATAAAACATCAAGACATGAGATGCATACAAAGATGTGTAATTCAGATGATGTATCTTAGGTTAAAGCGTCCTTTCTCAACTCTTTTACCCCAAAGGAACCCTTGAAATAATTTTCAGGTTTTAGGGAACCCCCTTAGACTTGTCAATTGAAGGTCATTGGGAAAATGCCTCTTATAACGGTGGTGGTCCATGAGAAAAATGCCCCTCCTTTCAAGGGTGGTCAGAATGCCAGCCTTAGAGTATTTCTGCTGGTTGAATTAGGGTAAAAAAACCTTCTGGGTGAAGCTCCTCCTCCCCATCTCTCCCAGCCTCCTGCTTAAACTTACCTGTGCCCCATCTCGATCCAGTGGTGTGCATGAGAGCAACAGCTTTCCAGGCTCTATCTCTCCTCCTTAGCTCACACAGCAGCAAGAGAAATGACTCCTGTTGCTGTCAATCACAGCCAGAGAGCCAATGACGAGAGAGTGGGGGTGGGCAGAGTCACGCTCAATGTGTAAATGGATACCCAGAGGCTTGCTATTGGGTGCACTCAGCAAGGGGGGGGGGAAGGAAAGGATCGGGGCACAGAGCAGGCAAGTATAACATGTTTGTTATTTAAATATATATATATATATATATGTTTCCTTTCAAGACACTTTAGGTGTTTTTGTGACTTTAAGCCCCCGTTCACATTAGGTCGCTCCGACTTAGGGGGCGACCTGTGAAGTCACGTGCAGCACGACTTCGGCGCGACTTGCACGGACTTCACATAATGGAAGTCAATGCAAGTCGCCTCCAGGTCGCCCCGAAGTAGTACAGGACCCTTTTTCTAAGTCGGAGCGACTTGTGTCGCTCCTATTAGAAAGGCTCCTGTACTACACAATGGGAGCGTGAGGACCGCGACCAAGTCGTACCAGTGTGAATGCGGTCTAACTTATAAAAGGGTGTGGCACCTTCTATACCATCCACAAATTTGGATTTTCCTCTACACAGGTAGAGCTTTTTTCAAACAGGATTCCATGGAACCCTAGGTTCCCTGCAGAGATTGATAGGGGTTCCTTGAGAAATGAGCAATTTCTGCCCCTAAGATATGTCATCTCTGACACCAAAGGTTTAGTTATCTGTAAAGAGGGAAATTCTTCTCAATGACTACTAATATAGGAAGCCTTCTTCCCAGTGACCACCACAATAATAAACTGTGAGCTGTAGATATAGTGACTATTGCCAGGGGTTCTATGAGATCAGAATGTTCTTTTTAAGGGTTCCTCCATAATAAAAAGGTTAAGAAAGTTGTTTGCTAGAACTATTCTGTACTCCTACTTCTGAACCTCGCTGCTGCCTTTGATACAGTGGACCACCCCCTACTCAAACAACTCCACTCCTTTGGTCTCCGTGACTTTACTCTTCACTGGTTCTCATCCTACCTATCCCACCACACCTTCAGTGTCACTTACAACTCTATTTCCTCCTCTCCTCTTCCTTTCTCCTTCAGGGTCCCCCAAGGTTCTATTCATGGACCTCTTCTATTCTCAATCTCCACCTTCTCCCTGGGTCAGTTGATTGTCTCCCATTGCTTTCAATACCACTTCTATGCCGATGACACCCAAATCTATCCCTCTACCCCTCACCTCATTCCATTAGTCTCCTCAGGCATCACTAGATTACTGACCAACATATCAGTCTGGATGTCACGCCACTTCCTCAAACTCAATCCAAAACCGAGCTCATAATATTTCCTCCCCTTGTGCCTCTTCCCCTGATCTCTTTGTCAAAATCAATGGCTCCACTATCAACCAGTGGTGGCTGGTGCTCCATGGGCTGGGGGGGGCAGCAGACGGACTGTCCATACCCCCTCCCCCCCCAACCGCACCAGGCCGCACACCATACCCCCCCCTCCTAGGGCCACAGCAGGACGCAGGCCCCCCCTCCGGCTCACTCACCCGGCGGCGGCTTCGGCTTCTTCCCCCTCTTCTGAGTCTCCTCCCTCCTCCTCCATGCCCGATGGCATGGCTTCTCCTTTCGGCCAATCAGGAAACTGGTCTCAGGACCCGCTTCCTGATTGGGCAGGAGGAGGATCCGTGTGACAATAGCGAATGAATACACAACTAGGTGGGCTTGGGGCACAGTGCTCTGCGCCCCGAGCCCACCCTTTTTTTTAGCCTATTAGAGCCTCTGCCTCTAATCACATGGTTAACAAAAAAAAAGCCCCATTGAACTCCATGTGTCTGGCGCCCCGCATGTAGATTAGGGGGCCGGACGCATGGATAGGGGTCAATCCATGGGCACCAGCAGTCACTGCCATCAACCCCCCCTTCCATGTCAAGGTCCTAGGTGCAATCCTGAACTACGAGCTCTCCTTTTGCCCCCACATCCAATCACTGTCCATAGCTTGCTGCCACAACCTCTGCAGCATCTCCCAAGATACGCCCCTTCCTAACCGATGACACCACAAAGCTCCTAATTCTTTCCCTGGTCATCTCTCACCTCAACTACTGCAACTCTCTCATTGGAGTAACTTTACATTATTCCGTTGATCCCTGCTGAGCAGGCGGTTGACAGGTCCGTCTCTGCTCACTCTCTTCTATGGGGAGATAGGTTGTGGACAGCATGTCCATTTTTCATCCGATCAGACCCGCTGGACAGATGGCGAACATATCGCCATCTGTCTGTTTTAAGCGGATCTTGTCAGATTGGATGACAGACGGGTGTCAGCAGACACATCTCCACTGACAACCGCCTCTCCATAAAGTAGAATGGGTGGCCCGATCTGGTCCACCTGAAAAACGAACAGGCGAACTTGATCGGTCAGATCGTGTGAATGGGGCCTTAGGTGTATTTTCCTCTCAGGTATTTTTATGTGTGTACCCAGCGCTGTCTAACCATAAAGTGATGAGGTGACAAGGGATCTAGAGAACAGGAGGTCTTGTGAAGAACGAAGAGAACGATTTGGTTAGTATTTTGAGACTAGGTTAGTGGTGTAGCTGGGGGTCGAGCTTTGGATGGCTTTCTAAGTTATTGTTAGTATCCTGAATCTTTATGTGTACCCAGCGCTGTCTAACCATAAAGTGCTTAATATGTATCTCTAGTGGGGGCAGAAGTGGTGCGCGCTCGCCTCCCAGCACCACGCGCGCGACTGACGTAGGGCTACCTCGGCTTGTGCAGGAGAGGCCGCCTGCCGCAGTATATCTGCATTAAGCAGGTGGATACTTCTGGTTATGCCATGTCCGCTCTCTGGAATGCAAACCGTGACTTTTGAATTTCAGAACAACGTCATTACATGCTCACATGCAAAAGGAGAGTTTTGTAAGAGCGCAATTGGCTTTTATATGTTTTTTTAATAATAAAAACGGAATTACACTATGGATTTTTCCTGATTTTATCTCCCTACTCTCATATGAGGTTCTTGGACCTACCTGCCGGAGTCACAAAAGAAAGAAAAAACATTTTTTGCCACTGGAGGATTCCTTTTGAAACACCGGCATTTGACCCATCACTAGTGGGTGAGTAAGGGCACATAAAGAGGGGAGCACAACGGCACTTGTTGGAACATACCGGCACTGGAAGAATAAGATAACCAGCACTTTAAAGGACTTATTGTTCATGCACATTTTTTGCACTGATTGCACTTTTTTTTTAAAAAGTATTATGTATTGTGATTTAACCACTTGCCGACTGTGCACTGTATATTTACGTCGGCAAAGGGGCTCTCCCAAGCAGAATCACATTAATAAACGTCATCTGCCTGGGAGGAGCTAGAGGGCGAGCGCTCGCCGCGGCCGTCGCGCTCCCGCCCCCGATCGCCAGCGGGGAAGCCAGTGCGGGTCTCAGGTGGCAATCGGAGCCGCCTGACTGTGCCACAGCCGTCCGTCCTTCTCCCTCGGATGATCACAGAGGCTATGTGATCCTTCTATATAGGATCACATGTCTCTGTGATCATCTCAGGAGCCCAACCCCCCCCCCCCCACAGTTAGAATCACTCCCCTAGGCTTACATTTAACCCTTTGATCACCTATACTGTAAACCCCTTCCCTGCCAGTGTCATTATTACAGTAACAGTGCATATTTTTAGCACTGATTACTGTAGTAATGTCACTGGTCCCCCAAAAATGTCAGTCAGGGGTCTGATCTGTCCACCGCAAAAAAAATCTTTCCCATAGATAGTAGATGCAATAACTTTTGCGCAAACCAATCAAAATACGCTATTGGGATTTTTTTTTTAACAAAAATATGTAGCAGAAAACAAATTGGCCTAAAATGTTAAAAAATTTAGATTTTTACATTTTTTTGGGAATTTCATATAAAAAATGTGAAAAATATTGTTATTTTTTCAAAATTGTCGCTCTTTTTCTGTTTATAGCGCAAAAAATAAAAATCGCACAGGTGATCAAATACCACCAAAAGAAAGCTCTGTTTGTGGGAAAAAAAGGACGTCAATTTTGTTTAGGTACAGCGTCGCACGACCGCGCAATTGTCCAATGTAAGTAACGTAACGCAGTGCCGAATCACAAAATAGGGCCTGGTCATTAAGGGGGGAAAATCCTCTGGTCTGAAAGTGGTTAAATATTATGTTTGTGCACAAATAATGAATAGAGATGCATATTAAAGAGGTTGTAAACTCCTTAGAATTTTTTTTTTTTTTTTACAACCTGTAAGAGAAAGACATAATGAGCTAGTATGCATCGCATACTAGCTCATTATGAAATACTTACCTAAGAACGAGCCCCCGCCGTGCCATCCGCTTACCTTTATGACGGGCGACATGTTCAGTCGCCCGTCTTCCGGGATCGCGGCATCCGGCCATCTGATTGGCCGGAGCCACGGTGACGTCACTCCCGCGCACGCGCGCGGGAGCCGACAGTAACGGCACGGGTCTCTGAAGAAATGGCACCAGCGGCCGTTCCTTCAAAGCGCATGCGCCAGTGACGTCACTGGCTGCATGTAAGGTAAATATCTCCTAAACGGTACATGTTTAGGAGATATTTACAGTACCTATAGGTAAGCCTTATCATAGGCTTACCTATAGGTACAAGTGTCAGAGGAGGGTTTACTTCCTCTTTAAGCACTTTATGGTAAGGCGGCGCTGGGTACACACATAAAAAAATTCAATATACTAACAATAACTTAGAAAGTCATCCAAAACTCGGCCCCCAGCTACACCACTAACCTAGTCTCAAAATACCAACCAAATCCTTCCCTTCGTTCCTCACAAGTCCTCCTGTTCTCTCGATCCCTTGTCACCTCATCCCACACTCGCCTCGAACCTGTATAATGATAATAACCCAATGTAAGCCCCCACAGAGGAGACATCCTATGCAACTACCATCAGGGAGATTCCTTAGACCAGGGCTTCTCAATCAGGGTTCTTCTAGACTTAAATAAGTTTCTACCAGCACCATTGACCATTTTAGCTATCTGTAAAGAAATAGTTCTTCCCACTGACCATCACACTAATGTATAATGAGTTGTAGATATACACTCACCGGCCACTTTGTTAGGTACACCTGTTCAATTGCTTGGTAACACAAAATAGCTAATCAGCCAATCACATGGCGGCAACTCAAAGCATTTAGGCATCTAGACATGGTAAAGACAACTTGCTAAAGTTCAAACAGAGCATTGGGACGGGGCAGAAAGGGGATTGTGATTTAAGTGACTTTGAACGTGGTATGGTTGTTGGTGCCAGACAACCTTCTCTAGGGTTTACAAAGAATGGTCTGAAAAAGAGGTAAATATCCAGCGAGCGGCAGTTGGGTGGAGGAAAATGCCTTGTTGATGTCAGAGGAGAATGGGCAGACTGGTACCAGATGATAGGAAGGTAACAGTAACTCAAATAACCCCTTGTTACAACCAAGGTATGCAGAATACCATCCCTGAATGCACAACACATCAAACCTTGAAGCAGATGGGTACAGCAGCAGAAGACCACACCGGGTGCCACTCCTGTCAGCAAAGAACAGGAAACTGAGGCTACAACTGGCACAGAATCACCAAAATTGGACAATAGAAGATTGGAAAAACGTTGCCTGGTCTGAGGAGTCTGGATTTCAGCTGTGACATTCAGATGGTAGGGTCAGAATTTGGTGCATGGATCCATCCTGCATTGTATCACCGGTTCAGGCTGGTGGTGGTGGTGTAATGGTGTGGGGGGGGATGGTTCAGGCTGGTGGTGGTGGTGTAATGGTGTGGGGGATATTTTCTTGGCACACTTTGGACCCCTTAGTACCAATTGAGCATTGTTTAAACCCCACAGCCTACCTGAGTATTGTTGCTGACCATGTCCCTCCCTTTATGACTACAGTGTCCCCATCTTCTGATGGCTCCTTCCAGCAGGATAATGCACCATGTCACAAAGCTCCAATCATCTCACCACTGGTTTCTTCACCATGACAATGAGGTCACTGCAATGGCCTCCACACTCACCACATCTCATCCAATAGAGCACCTTTGGGATGTGGTGGCATCATGGATGTGCAACCAACAAATCTGCAGCAACTGCGTGACGCCATCATGTCACCATGGAGCAAAATCTCTGAGGAATGTTTCCAACACCTTGTTGGATCTATGCCACCAAGAATGAAGGCAGTTCTGAAGGCAAAGGGGGTCCAACCCACTACTAGCAAGGTGTACCTAATAAAGTGACCAGAGTGTAGTAATTATTAGCAGGGGGTTCCCTGAGATTGGAAAGTTATTTCAAGGGTTCCTCTGTGTTGGAAAGGTTGAGAAAGGCCGCCTTAGGGGGCAGTTCTGAGCTGTACTTACCTGGCGGGAGAGTGGCCCATGGTACCAGGCATGACTTCTCAAATCCTCACTGCTTAGCTTCAGTTCTTCCTCCAGCTCCTTCTTTAGGATTTCTGTCAGAGACGGCATATCTGTGCCTGAAAAATTACAACGTTTAGGTTAAAGGGGGACCCCAGTCACAAAAAAAAAAAACTCAGCCTTGTTTACAAGCAGTTACAACGCCCACATTCTATGTAGAATACCTTTCCATTTTTATGGCTTATGAAGGCTTTTCCCTGACTAGTGTGACTCCCATTCTCAATGATGTCCTCTGGGGAGTCTCAACTCCACCCAGGGGCGTAACTACAGGGGTTGCAGGGGTTGCAATTGCAACCGGGCCCCATGCTCCAGGGGGGCCTGTGCGGCTCCTCTGTACACCTGGATAGAAGGGGGGGGGGTGGGGGCAGCATGTAGAGAAATCACTGTCCTCCTTTTTCCTCCTGTAACTGCAGGAGGAAAATGAAGGAGATTGGGATGTGAACTGGTGTTCGATGCAGTGGGAACCGGCACTGAATGGTAGGGTTTCCCACATTGCGCCAGTGTGAACTGGGACTAAATATTCCCTGTCACAGGATAACTGGTAATCGACTTTCCTTTCCTCACACAGCGACAGCTCAAAGGAAAGGAAATGCCCATAACTGGCTGTTGTGCAGCCCAACTGATGATCTGTGATTGGCCACAGCTGATCACATGGTAAAGGGCCTCTGTGATTCTTTCAATGCACGAAATGGGGGAAGTGATTGTTTCTGGCAGGGGCGTAACTACAGGGGTTGCAAAAGCAACCGGGCCCCATGCTCCAGGGGGTCTGTGCGGCTCCCCTGTACACCTGGATAGGAGGGGCAGCGGGGGTAGCATGTAGAGAAATCACTGTCCTCATTTTTCCTCCTGTAGCTGCAGGAGGAAAATGGAGGAGATTGGTTCCTCTGTATGCTGCCCCCGCCACTCCTCCTATGAAGTTCACTTGTGTTCTGGTGTCTCTGGGCCCCTGTGTGCTCCCCTGGTCCCCCCCCCCCCACCACTGTGCTCCCTTCCCTCTCCTGCCGGCTGCTGCAGGGGATGTGTCACAATAGAGAACCAGGAAGGGGTCGGTAAATATGTAATTTACCAGCTCCTTCCTTTTCTGAATGGACAGAGTCATAGTCAGTGACATTGTAAAAAAATAAAATAAAATGATAAAAAATAATACAATTAAAATACCAAAAAATAAAAACTACTGACACCAGTGGGGAACTTCCAGGGTCACAAAGGTCACACATGCAACCGGGCCCTGGCATTCCACCACCGTGGGGAGGCCCCAAGATGGCAGGAAGAGGGGGCGCACTGCAGAACTTGTGAAAGGGTCCCGCTGCGGGACCGTAATAAAGGGCCCGCAATGAGAGTAAAGGGCCCCAGGATCAGTGGGAAGAGCCCCAGGCTTGAAGGGAAGGGCCCCGGCTAGGGGGGCCCTTCATGGTTTCTTGCACCGAGGCACTGAAGGTTCTAGTTACGCGGCGCCTCTGATGCTTTTCCCTGACAAGTGTGACTCCCATTCTCAATGATTTCCTCTGGGGAGTCTCAACTCCCCCTGAATCACGATGACCTGTCTCTAAACAGCAAGCCGCTTCCTCCAATGTGTATGAATTGCGAAATGATCACTCCCACTTCCCTTTAACTCCACCAATCAGAACAGTCCTCTTAAGTCTACTTATTATAAGATAACATAATATAAAAATGCATTTAATTTCCATTGCTTGGGAAATCTATAGATAATTACTAATAACACCGGGCTCTTCCCCTGTAACATTTCACCCATTTCATTCTACTTTCCCGAGCCACTCTGAAAAGCCACTTTTCCAGATCACTGGGCTGTAAACTGATGCACTGTGAATGGTTCCATATAGCCTGACAAGGACTATAATAATAATAATACGAAAAAATAAGAAGGGTCCAAAATGTTTATCCACAGTGCGCATCTTCTGATTGTTGGAAGCCAAAAATAGAGAATTGCGCTTTGATTGCTATGAGCTGCTGCGCTCTGCAAAGCGTTATTACCTTTTCCAATGCCTTATTAAGTAAGCGTGACTGTCTATATGACTTGTGGATGTGTATATAATATATACTTATATTCCCGTCCCGGCAGTGTATGTGGAATGAAGCTGGATGCAGTGAGAACTTCCAGCGCTGTCAGAACATTCACTGCAGTCCTGGGAGGAGACACTGAGAGCCGACCCAACCATCAATCTTTCTACAAAGGCCCACCAGCTGGAGGACTCTGCTCCTTCCTCTATCTAACTCTCCTCTCCTGAAATACACTGCTGGAGGACTCTGCTCCTTCCTCTAACTCTCCTCTCCTGAAATACTCTGTACTGCTGGATGACTCTGCTCCTTTCTCTAACTCTCCTCTCCTGAAATACTCTGCACTGCTGGAGGACACTGCTGGAGGACTCTGCTTGTTCATCTGTCTAACTCTCCTCTCCTGAAATACTCTGCACTGCTGGAGGACTCTGCTCCTTCCTCTATCTATCTATAATTCTCTCCTGAAATACTCTGCACTGCTGGGGGACTCTGCTCCTTCCTCTATCTAACTCTCCTCTCCTGAAATACTCTGCACTGCTGGAGGACTATACTCCTTCCTCTAACTCTCCTCTCCTGAAATACTCTGTACTGCTGGAGGACTCTGCTCCTTCCTCTATCTAACTCTCCTCTCCTGAAATACTCTGTACTGCTGATGGACTCTGCTCGTTCGTCTGTCTAACTCTTCTCTCCTGAAATACTCTGCACTGCTGGAGGACTCTGCTCCTTCTATATAACTCTCCTCTCCTGAAATACTCTGTACTGCTGATGGACTCTGCTTGTTCGTCTGTCTAACTCTCCTCTCCTGAAATACTCTGCACTGCTGGAGGACTCTGCTCCTTCCTCTATAACTCTCCTCTCCTGAAATACTCTGCACTGCTGGAGGACTCTGCTCCTTCCTCTATCTAACTCTCCTCTCCTGAAATACTCTGCACTGCTGGAGGACTCTGCTCCTTCCTCTATCTAACTCTCCTCTCCTGAAATACTCTGCACTGCTGGAAGACACTGCTTCTTCCTCTGTCTAACTCTCCTCTCCTGAAATACTCTGCACTGCTGGGGGACTCTGCTCCTTCCACCAACTCTCCTCTCCTGAAATACTCTGCACTGCTGGAGGACTCTGCTCCTTCCTCTATAACTCTCCTCTCCTGAAATACTCCGTACTGCTGGAGGTCCCTGCTCCTTCCTCCAACTCTCCTCTCCTGAAATACTCTGCTCTGCTGGAGGACTCTGCTCCTTCCTCTATAACTCTCCTCTCCTGAAATACTCTGCACTGCTGAAGGACTTTGCTTAGATCTTTATTGTCACAGAGAATATAGACATTCAATGTCCAGGTTTCCAGCACAGACAACACACCCAGAAATCAGAAAGTAACAGCTCATTCTAACGGAGCGCTCCACCCAGTTCTCTTACCTGTTAAAGGTCCAGCCCCGGGGATCCCTGTATATAATCAGTCCCAGTGTAGAACCATTGCCAGCAGTCCTGATGTCCCCTCTGGTGACATTAGCATGTCCGGTAAGCCATGGCTCCTTAGTACCTGTTGCAGACCAGGTAGTAGGTGCAGCCGTGGCGACTATTGGTTCAATCGCATTCCATTGTTAAGCTCTTAATCATTAAACCGTCAAAAATCCAGAGAGGAAGCCACACCCCACCGACGTCACCAGAGCACCAATCACACTGGGGCAGATATAAGGCAAGTCCAGGCACACTGGGAGGAATGTCAGTGAGGAAGACACATTCCTTGAACATGCAGTCGCTACACACGCCAAGACATGTCCCCCTACAGCACATGCAACCTGCAGATTCCCTTCCAAGAATCGGCACCACCTTGTGTGTCATTAATGATACGTATAAAATATATTAATAACCAGAGCCCGCAAGGTGCCAAAAACGGGAGGAAAAAGGTGTTAGCCTGAGGGCGGCCATATTGTTTGTAAAGAAGCACACAGGAGGGCGCAAAAGCCTAATGCGTTACCATAGGATTTATAGAATAATCAAAAAGCCAAATGCATGCTCACAAAAGAAGAAAATAATTATATCGTATCATTATCCAGTGTGGCATCAAATGACCTGACTCATGCATCACTGTGCCAGTTTCGGGGGCATCACCCCCTTTCTCAAAGCTCTGAGGAAGGGGGTGCATCCCCCGAAACACTTCAGATGGCCGACACTGTGACCTCCTGTGTGCTTCTGTGCAGTTGTTTTGTTGACACTTAGTGCTTGGGATTAAAGCGGAGTTCCACCCAAATGTGGAACTTCTGCTCATTTGCTTCCTCCCCCCCTCTGGTGCCACATTTGGGGGAGGGGGCAACGGGTACCTTTCCCCACTTCCGTGAGACGGCGCTGCAGCGAAGTGAGGTCCCCACCTCCCCCCCCCCCCGACGCTGAGGCAATCTGAATGCGCATATGCATTGTTCATATTTCACGTCTGAGGTTTACAACCACTTTACCATGCATGACTTAGGCCCCTTTCACACTATCCGTCTGTTGGACGGATTCCGTTTTTCTCAGCGGGGGATCGAGCCGCCGATCCCCCGCTGAGCAGCAGGATGACAGCTGTGTCTCCGCGCTGTGTGCGGAGACACAGCTGTCAGTTCCCCATGCATCTCTATGGGGGAAATCGGATGGGAACGGACTGTGGGTCTGTTCTCATCCGGCCCCTTTCATACAGGCGGACCGTTCAGATACGCCTGTCCGTTTTTTTGGCAGATCTGAGCGGTCCCCCCATGCATTCCTATGGGGCATCGGATGGCAGCCGAGACATGTCCGCTGACATCCCATCCGATCCTCTCTGTCAAATCTGGACGGATGGAAACCCTATTTTCCATCCGTCCAGCGGATGGGATCGGATGAGAACGAATGAGAATTTTTATCAGCGGGGGATCGAGCCGCCGATCCCCCGCTGAGCAGCAGGATGACAGCTGTGTCTCAGCGCTGTGTGCGGAGACACAGCTGTCAGTTCCCCATGCATCTCTATGGGGGAAATCAGATGGGAACAGACCGTCGGTGTGAAAGGGGCCGGATGAGAACGGACCGACTATCCGTTCCCATCCGATTTCCCCCATAGAGATGCATGGGGAACTGACAGCTGTGTCTCCGCACACAGCGCGGAGACACAGCTGTCATCCTGCTGCTCAGCGGGGGATCGGCGGCTCGATCCCCCGCTGAGAAAAACGGAATCCGTCCGACAGACGGATAGTGTGAAAGGGGCTAAGTGTTGTCACCCTCCAAAACTTGCCCTTAGAAAGCCATGGCTAGGGTAGATGTAGACAGGAAGAGGCTGCAGGAGATCAACAGCACTGAGATGCAGCAAAAAAAGTAATTCACAGCAAACTGCACCACATCAAAAATCGCAACCTGTGTGCGAAGTGTATGTTAAGTTAACGACACCTCGCAATCAGTTTGCAAAACGCAGCGGGATTTGCAGAATCACCTCACGTGGGTGCGAACAGCCATGCAATTGGATTCTGGTGCAGACAAAAAACAGGGTCCTGCATGAGTTTGGTCCAAACGCGATGCGAATTCAGCGAAAGCTTGTATGGCTGAATTAGCATCGCATGTGATCTGCAGTTCTGCACAACAATGTGGTGCAAATCACATGCGATGTCTGGCATTGCACTAGTGTAAACCGGCAATTGTTTATCATACACAGTGCTTTCATATACTAAATATTCTTCAGTTAGTGTTTAAATCTAAAAGAAAAGAAAAAGGAGGAGCAAACACCTAGTGCATTACCCCTGGTCACCATATAAAATGTTTTAATAAAAAGCCAAATGCATACTCACAGACAAGAAGAATGATAAAAATCGCATACAAGAATCCACCACACATGGAATGGAACATGTCCTTGTAGATAGGACCGCTAACGTGTTTCGGGAGTTAAGCTCCCTTCATCAGAGTGTTTAAATCTACTTGAACTTTTTCCGGACCGCCCGCCGCAGGTATACTGCGGCAGGCAGCCCCTCCTGCGGGAACCGATGTAGTCCTACGTCGGTCGCGCGCCTGCCGCTGGCGCGCTTCCGCCCCCACTCAGCAGCGGGGACTCCGATGTAGGCGGACGGCGGCGGCGATTGCCGTCTGCCACCCGCGATCGTTCCCCGCTGAGAGAGAAGAACGGTCAGCTGATATAAACACAGCTGACCGTTCTTCTCCCTGGAATGATCACAGAGCTCCTTCTATATAGGATCACAGGTCTCTATGATCATTTCACAAGCCCCTCCCCCCCTGAAGTTAGAAAACACTCCCCTAGGCTCACACTTAGCCCTTTGGTCACCCCAGGGTTAACCCCTTCCCTGCCAGTGTCATTAGTACAGTAACAGTGCATATTATTTAGCACTGATTACTGTAGTAATGTCACTGGTACCCCCAAAAGTGTCAAAAATGTCAGTTAGGGGTCCGATCTGTCCGCCGCAATGTCACAGTTCTGCGAAAAATTTGCTGATCGCTGCCATTACTAGTAAAAAATAAATAATTAAATAAAAATGACATAAATCTTTCCCCTAGTTTGTAGACGTGATACCTTTTGCGCAAACCAATCAAAATACACTTATTGCAATTTTTTTTTTTTTTTTACCAAAAATATGTGGCAGAATACAAATTAGCCTAAAATGTTAAAAAAAAAGTTAATTTAAATTTTTTTTTTTTTTTTTAGGGGGGAATATTCTATTTCAGAAAGTGAAAAATATTGTTTTCTTTTTTCAGAATTGTCGCTCTTTTATTGTTTATAGCGCAAAAAAAAAAAAAATTGCACAGGAGATCAAATATCACCAAAAAGTAAGCTTTATTTGTGGGGAAAAAACGTCATCGATTTTATTTGGGTACAGCGTCGCACGACCGCGCAATTGTCCGTTAAAATAACGCAGTGCGGAATCGCAAAAAAAAAAACGGCCTGGTCATTAAGGGGGCAGAAGTGGTTAAATTATTATAATCCAGCAGGTTTACATATGAAAGATTTATATTTTCTCCTTTTTTTTTTTTTAGTGTTCAGGTGTTTTTTTTTTTGCAAGTGCAGCCAATCAGAATTCACCCTTTTAAAGTCCTTCCCATTGAAGATGGCTCCTGATTGGTTGCTTGGGTTCGCTGCACATTTTGTTAAATAAAGCCGCATATCTCTGTCATTTTTACATTCCACTTGTCACACAGACGGCAAATGCTGGTGCTGGAGGCTTTGAAAAATCTCCTATAGCTCGGGGGAGTTATCTCAGGTATTCAGAATAATCTGTGTGCCAATGTGTGCATTCTGTGTATAGTACATAGCTGTCCTATGTGTGCATTCTGTGTATAGTACATAGCTGTCCTATGTGTGCATTCTGTGTATAGTACATAGCTGTACTATGTGTGCATTCTGTGTATAGTACATAGCTGCCTTACCCAGAGTCACACAATGCACAGACTTTCTCAACAAAAAAAAAAGAAGCTGAACTGTGAAAACTGAATAAACAATATTCCCGTTCATGATATGTCATGTGCTCAAATGATAGACTTGCACACAGCAGAGGGCTGACCTGGGGGGCAATAAAAGGGGTCCTTCGAGGATATCCCGTCCCGGACTTGACGTGCTGGTTTAGCAATTTAATTAGTGCGTATACAGTATCTCACAAAAGTGAGTACACCCCTCACATTTTTGTAAATATTTTATTATATCTTTTCATGTGACAACACTGAAGAAATGACACTTTGCTGCAATGTAAAGTAGTGAGTGTACAGCTTGTATAACAGTGTAAATTTGCTGTCCCCTCAAAATAACTCAACACACAGCCATTAATGTCTAAACCGCTGGCAACAAAAGTGAGTACACCCCTAAGTGACAATGTCCAAATTGGGCCGAGTCAGCCATTTTCCCTTCCCAGTGTTATATGACTCGTTAGTGTTAGAAGTTCTCAGGTGTGAATGGGGAGCAGGTGTGTTAAATTTGGTGTTATCGCTCTCACTCTCTCATACTGGTCACTGGAAGTTCAACATGGCACCTCATGTCAAAGAACTCTCTGAGTATCTGAAAAAAAAAAAGAAATGTTGCTCTACATAAAGATGGCCTAGGCTATAAGAAGATTGCCAAGACCCTGAAACTGAGCTGCAGCACGGTGGCCAAGACCATACAGCGGTTTAACAGGACAGGTTCCACTCAGAACAGGCCTTGCCATGGTAGACCAAAGTAGTTGAGTGCACGTGCTCAGCATCATATCCAGAGGTTGTATTTGGGAAATAGATGTATGAGTGCTGCCAGCATTGCTGCAGAGGTTGAAGGGGTGGGGGGTCAGCCTGTCAGTGCTCAGACCATACGCCGCACACTGCATCAAATTGGTCTGCATGGCTGTCATCCCAGAAGGAAGCCTCTTCTAAAGATGATGCACAAGAAAGCCCGCAGTTTGCTGAAGACAAGCAGAGTAAGGACATGGATTACTGGAACCATGTCCTGTGGTCTGATGAGACCAAGATAAACTTATTTGGTTCAGATGATGTCAAGCGTGTGTGGCGGCAACCAGGTGAGGAGTACAAAGACAAGTGTGTCTTGCCTACAGTCAAGCATGGCGGTGGGAGTGTCATGGTCTAGGGCTGCATGAGTGCTGCCGGAACTGGGGAGCTACAGATCATTGAGGGAACCATGAATGCCAACATGTACTGTGACATACTGAAGCAGAGCATGATCCCCTCCCTTCAGAGACTGGGCCGCTGGGCAGTTTTCCAACATGATAACGACCCCAAACACACCTCCAAGATGACCACTGTCTTGCTAAAGAAGCTGAGGGTAAAGGTGATGGACTGGCCAAGCAGTCTCCAGACCTAAACCCTATTGAGCATCTGTGGGGCATTCTCAAATGGAAGGTGGAGGAGCGCAAGGTCTCTAACATCCACCAGCTCTGTGATGTCATCATGGAGGAGTGGAAGAGGACTCCAGTGGCAACCTGTGAAGCTCTGGTGAACTCCATGCCCAAGAGGGTTAAGGCAGTACTGGAAAATAATGGTGGCCACACAAAATATTGACACCTTGTCTCAATTTGGACATTTTCACTTCGGGGTGTACTCATTTTTGTTGCCATCGGTTTAGACATTAATGGCTGTGAGTTATTTTGAGGGGATAGGAAATTTACACTGTTATACAAGCTGTGCACTCACTACTTTACATTGTAGCAAAGTGTCATTTCTTCAGTGTGGTCACATGAAAAGATATAATAAAATATTTACAAAAATGTGAGGGGTGTACTCACTTTTGTGAGATACTGCAGATCAGTGCCAGGACAAGGTCATCTAGAGCCCATAAATCCATCCCCCCTCCCAGTACAAATCTTTGCCGCCCCCCATCCCCCCTCCAAAAAAAAATCACCCCTACTAGCACAAATCCTCTACCCCCCATTCCCCCTCCCAACACAAATCCCCCTAAATCACCACTCCTAGCAACCCCCAACACCAAATTCCCCTTCCTAGAACAATTCCTACTCCTTGCTGCCCCTCAAATTCCCACTTCCAACACAAATCCCCTCCCCCCAACACATCCTCTCCCCCTACTCCAAACCCCCCTTCCCAGCACATTCCTCCCCCCCCCCCCTCCAAATGTCCTCCCTCCAAAGAAAATTTCCCTTCCTGGTACAATTCTTACTCCCTGCCTACCCTCAAATTCCTCTCTCTCCACTCAAAATCCTCCCCTCCCAGCACAATTCCCCCCCTCTCTAAATTTCCTCTCCTAGCACAAATACCCCCAATCATCCCTACTAGCACAAATCCTCTCTCCAAAGAAAATTTGCCTTCCTAGAACAATTCTTACTCTTTGCCGCCCCGTAAATCCCCCTTCCCAGCACAAATCCCCCCTTAAATTTCTCTCCTAGCACAAATACCACCAATCATCCCTCCCAGCAAAAATTCCCTCCCCCTGCACATCCTTTCCCCCTACTCCAAATCCCCCCCTCATAGCACAAATCCCCCCCCTAAATTTACTCTCCTAGCACAAATACCCCCCCCATCCTCCCTACTGGCACAAATCCTCCCTCCTAAGAAAGTTTCCCCTGCTAGAACAATTCTTACTCCTTGCCGCCCCCCCAAATTCCCCGTTCCAACACAAATCCCCTCCCCCAACTCATCCTCTCCACCCACTCCAAATCCCCTCATCCCAGCACAAATTCTCCCAATACCCCCTCCTAGCACAAATCCCCCCCCCCCAAATTTCCTCTCCTAGCACAAATACCCCCCAATCATCACTACTAGCATAAATCCTCCCTCTAAAGAAATTGTCCCCTACTAGAAAAATTCTCACTCCTTGCGGCCCCCTAAATTCCCACTTCTAACACAAATCCCCTCCCCCAACACATCCTCTCCCCTCACTCCATATCCCCCCACCAAGGAAATATTCCCCCCAATCCCCCCTCACATCAAACCCCCCCCCCCACACCTAAATTTCCTCTCCTAGCACAAATGCCCTCCCGATCATTCCTACTGGCTCAAATTTTCCAAAGAAAATTTCCCCTCCAAGAACAATTCTTGCTCCTTGCCACCCCCCAAATTCCCCCTTCCAACACAAATTCCCTCCCCCCACCACATCCTCTCCCCCACTACAAATCCCCTCTCCTAGCACAAACCCCCCCCAATCCCCCCTCCTAGCACAAATCCCCCCCCCTAAATTTCCTCTCCTAGCCCAATCATCCCTACTAGCACAAGTCCTCCCTACAAAGAAAATTTCCCCTCCTGGCACAATTCCACCCCCCCTTCTTTCTACTATATCACCTCTATATATACTCTATATACACCTCTATATATATACTATATATATTTCTACTATATCACCTCTTCTAGCATACTATACCTACCTCTTCTAAACCCCCAAGCCCCCCTCCTAGCACAAATCCCCCCCCCCCCAACACAGATCTCTCTAAATCACCCCCAATCTACTCATGATGCCGCCGCCTCTCTTGCCTACCCCTTGTCCTAGCCCTGGCATAGATTCCCTAATATTATTTGAAAGCTGAAAAGTCACATTTGCTGGGCCATATAATAAAGACAGTAGGATTTGCAAGTGCACCCCCTAATGGTCATTCCTAGACTGCATAGCTAAACTATCACCCATAGTAACAAATAGATTGATAATCTACCATGGGGAGGGGGGTCCCCTCAAACAGTCACAGGCCGGTGCAGACCGGGGGCTCCATCACTAAAATAGGTATTCAAGATAAACTGTTCTCTGCAAAGAAGTGATAGAATACTCACCTCTCCTGCTGCCCTACCACCGATCGATGCAGTCATGAAGAGGAATCTCCAGCTAAGGATCCTCCTCAAAAGTGTTGGATTTCTGGTTCCCTGCTGTTGTACTAAGTGGTCTGAACGGCTGGCTCCATGTCACTACACTACACAAGAATGACTTAGGGCAGCCATTCTCAATCAGGGTTCCATGGAACCCTAGGGACCCCTCAGAGGATGCTAGGGGTTCCTTGACCTGGTAATTGACCTCCTATCTGATGGGGCCTTCTTAATAGCATGACACCAATTGTGTTTTTAGCTGACTAATGACCACCAATGTAAAGGGGATTTTCTTCCCATTGACCCCAATGTAAGAAGCATTCCTCCCACTGATCACCAATGTAAGGGGCATTCTACCTACTGACCACCAATGTAAGGGGCATTCTTCCCATTGACCACCAATGTAAGGGGCATTTTACCCACTGACCACCAATGTAAGGGGCATTCTTCCCACTGACCACCAATGTAAGGAACATTCTCCCCAATGACCACCAATGTAAGAGACATTTTTCCCACTGATCATCAATGTAAGGAACATTCTTCTCACTGACCACCAATGTAAGGAGCAGTCTTCACACTGATCACCAATGTAAGGGGCATTCCTCCCACTGACCACCAATGTAAGGGACATTCTTCCCACTGACCACCAATGTAAGGGACATTCTTCCCAATTTTTGTTTATTAAAAGTCTTGCAATCAATAATCATAAAATCAATATACATAAATAAATATATACATATTTACATGAAAATGGAAAAAAATACATAGCAAGTTCTGCTCTCAAATAAAGAATGGCTTTACAGCAAAAACAAAACTCACATCATGAAACTGTCATTACCGGAGAAAATAATCTTAGTAGGACTCACACCACCACACCAGACATCCAACCTGCGAGGTCAAGAAACAAAACCACCCCCATTATGCATGCAGCCCTTCTTCAAAAAGAAGATATTAACCAACAAAAGCTAAGGGCGTGAAAGAAATAGCATAGGAAAAGAGCTCCTCACCCAGAGATGGACAGTTCACCAAAAGCAGGTCTGATATTCCTCCACGCCCTTATCCAGACCGCTCGAGGCTCCCTGCCCTTCTCAAGACCCCGAATCTTCCCAACCTCACCCAGAATATCGTACACCACCACCTCAACAGGGAGGACTTTCTTCCGCAGGGTAATCTGGCACCGTGCATTCCACGTGAAGTAACGGACAACTATACTAACTAGAAAAAGTGTATCCAAATCAAAATCCCAGCGAGTCGGGAATGCCCCGTACACCCACTCCGCATAACTCATGCGATAGAGAAAGGGGAGGCCTAGAGCCCTCCCCACCCTTTTATACACCTCTATGTTAAAGGGACACTGGAGCAAAAAGTGGTCCATAGATTCCACTTTACCAACACACTCCGCTCTAGGACAATCCCGATCATCCACAGGGCGATGCTTCAGGTTCCCTCTCACATAGAGCCTTCCATGGAAAGCGAGCCAGGCTTGATCCCTAAACTTCAAAGGGATTCTTCCTAAGTTAATTAAACGCAACCCCTCCCTCATTACGGGGCCTGGGCAATCCCTTAAGGTCAGTGACACACTGAAAGCAGAGCCCAAAATCCTCTTCTCCAGAAGCTTTCTGGGGAGGGACTTGATATCCCCCACTGTCACCTGCCACTGCCTAAGTATTTTCAGACACGGGGCAACATAAGCCGGAAGCTTGCCATGTCGGACTCTCAGACTTTTCACTGGCCCGCCATCTTCCCAGCATCGCAGAAAAGGCCTAAACCAAGATTGAAAAATACCCACCCATCCCGGCGGGGTCTCTGCTAACATATTACCAAGATTATACTTTAAAAAAAGCAGAGAAAAGAAAACTATAGGGTTGACCATTCCTAGACCACCCTCCCGCCTGGACAGGTAAGTTACATTGCGTTTGATCAGGTTCAGCCTATTTCCCCATAACAGTTGGAAAAAGCAGCTGTACACCCTTGCATAGAGAGATTCCGGCAAGATACAGACAAAGCTGACATATAAAAAGATTGGGATCAGGTAAGTTTTAATCAAGTCAACCCTTTCCCTCAAGGAAAGTTTCCATTTCTTCCAGCTTGCCACCTTGGCATTGGCATTCAACAACCTGCTTTCCCAATTTCGATGACCATAGTCACCAGGACCAAATTTGATGCCCAACACTTTAATTTCCTGCTGGGGCTCTGGGAAGGCATCCGGAAGTTCGAAGCTTTCACCCTCCTCATCCATCCAGAAAACTTCACTCTTTTCATGATTGATTTTAGAGCCAGAAGCCTCTGTGTACTGCTCTATCACAGAGACCACCTCCTGCGCCTCCTCCATCCCAGAGATAATAACAGACACATCATCAGCATAGGCCACGACCTTCAAAGGTGGCACACCAGCAATGCCCAAAGGCACCCCACACAACGATCCACTCTCTAACCTTCTTATGAAGGGGTCGATTGCGAATACATATAGCAGGGGGCTCAAAGGACACCCCTGGCGCACACCAGAGCCAACCTCAAAAGGCCGTCAAACCCAACCATTAACAAGTGGGAAGCTCTCAGCCCCTTTATATAATGTTTTCAGCCAATCAATAAACCTACCCTGCAGGCCGTATCTACCAAGTAGCAAATACAGGTACTCATGATTGACTCGATCAAAAGCCTTCGACTGATCCAATGCCAGCAAGTACTTTCTCCATCCAGCAGCCCTGCATCGCTCCAAAGCCTCCCGGACAGCTAAAATTGCTGAAAAGGTACCTCTGCCCTGGACCGAGCAGTGCTGATGATTGGACAACAAATCGCCTGCTACTGACGACAAGCGCCAAAAAAGAATCTTCGCCAAGATCTTTCTATCAACATTGAGAAGACTGATGGGGCGCCAGTTCTCAATTATTGAGGGGTCTTTACCTTTTGACAGAAGAATCACAGCGGATTGCCTCATGGAGGGAGGGAGAGAACCCTCTTCTAAACAGCTGTTATAAACCTCCGCTAAAAAGGGAGCCAGAATGGACTTAAAACACTTGTAAAATTCAGCTGTCAACCCATCTGGCCCAGGCGATTTTTTGGTAGCCAGCTTCTCTATAGCACGAACTACCTCATCCGCTGAAATTGGTTCTGTCAAATCCATCAAAGGCAATGTATCATTTCCAAATCCTGGAGTAGAATCCAGAAAGCTTTCCATCCTGTCCCGACTAAGGTCCTTTCTTCCCAGAAGGTCTGCGTAATATGACCTGAAGATCTCCAGGATCCCTGATCTGGACTTAACCAGGGAACCCGTACTATCCCTCAGACCTATGACCGTCTTAACTGCTATGCCTTGCTTACAGTTATGGTAAGGATCAGGCGAGTGATATTTCCCATAATCTCTCTCCAGAACCAAAGAGGCATGCCGGTCGTATTGACACTTCCTAAGAAGAAGCTTTACCTCCGAGATCTCCCCTGGATCTCCTCCATACGAGACAAGACGATCAAGCTTCCTCCGCAAATGCTGGTAGACAATATACATACCAAGCTGCTTCTTCTTACTTATGGCCTTGAAAAGTCCAATCGCCCTTTGTTTCACAAGCTCCCACCACTCTGACTTACTGCTGCAAAAGTCCAGAATAGAAACCTGTGCCTGAAAAAAATCCTCAAAGGATTGTCTTACCTCTACATCTTCCAGGAGAGCCGAATTCAGTTTCCAGGTACCCCTTCCCCTGGGTGGAGTGTCCGAGGCATTCAGAGTCACAGACAGCATACAGTGGTCAGAGAACTCCACCGCCCTCAACTCAGGAGCCGAGAAAGCAGAGTTCTCCTTTAAAAAAAACCTATCTATCCTACTCTGACTATTCCCTCTCTGAAACGTGAATCCCGTGCTGCCAGGGCAGTGCTTAATGTGCACATCTACCAGGCCTGCTTGTCTAACCATATCTCTAAGAAAAACGCTATCATAACCCAGCCTGTCTATGGAGACCCTCCTGTCTTCAGGCCTAATTATGGTGTTAAAGTCACCTCCAAAGACAACCTGCTGGGATGTAAAAAGGAAGGGCTTGATCTTTGTGAGGAGGCATTTCCTGTCCCATTTTGACTGCGGTCCATAGATATTGATCAGGCGCAGGTCCTGCCCCCTAACAGAGACGTCTAAGACCATGCATCTCCCCATTTCTACCTCAATTATCCGCCGGCACGTTACCATATCGGTTTTAAAAAGAACCGCAACTCCGCTGCAAGGCTCAGCCGCAAGAGACCAAAAGGAGGGACCGCATCTCCACTCCCTTTTTGCTAGATGGACATCGGCCAAAGTATTGAGCCAGGTCTCTTGCAAAAATAAAATCTCAGCATCAAACTCACTGAGCAAAAATAAGGCAATATCACGAGCTCTTGCAGATTTCACGCTGGCGACATTAATGGTCGCCACCTTTATCAGAGCGGGCACTGCCATCAGGATGATTGGGGTAGTCGCTTCTTAACCTCCACCACACTCTCATCACCCGAAGCAGCTCTCTTTACACTATGTGACTCCCCCTCATCCATAGATGATAAAGAAGTAGATAAATCGGATACTAACTCCTCCCCTGATAAAACCGAAAATGTGTTGCCAAGAGGAACCCCTCCTGGCTCTAACTGTAAGGAAGAAATGACCGCTTTACTGGTCTTCCTCTTCTTCTTTTTCTTCCTCTTTGTCCTCTCCCACCCCTCATCATCCGAATCCTCCACAACAGAGGGTGAGACATGGGACATGGACACCCCTCCCTCAACCCCATCGACCCCACCACCATCCAGCACCCCTGCACCCTCTTGGCCGCGTTTGCGGTGTCGAGAGACAGGGACTGGAGGTGGAGTAGGCCGAGGGGGAAGATCCACTATACCCGCCCCCCCAGCAGCTTCCGCTAGTCTGGAGGATCTACGCACAGTAGATGTAGGAACAACAGGAGGGACAGACTCAGGGACCACATCACTAGGGGAAACAAAATCTGACACAACAGACACAGGAAGGACAGACTCAGGGACCACCTCACTAGGGGAAACAGAATCTGACACAACAGACACAGGAGGGGCAACAACAATTTCCTCTCTAACTTCAGCTGCTTCATCTTCTTTATCAAGCCTCTGCAGCTCAGTCTCCAATCCTGGCAAGTTATGCAGTGCCTCTGGGCACTGGCTATATGGATGACCCAGCTGCTGGCACAAATTGCACCGAATCTGGGTGCATTCTCTGGCCAAATGGCCTAAATCCTGGCACAGTGAGCACTTCTTGTGGGTGCAGGACAATGCAAAGTGGCCTTTATCACCACATTTATTACATACCTTAGGCTGACCTTGGTAGAAAATGGTCAGCCTATCCCTACCCAGAAAGGCTGAGCAGGGAAGGTGCTGAACTACATCGCCCAGCACCCCCAATTTTAGTGACACTGTCCAGGCCCCTGTCCATATCCCATGCTCATCAAGGACCTTCCGCAGTGGAGTGAGGACCTCGCCATATCGGCGTAGCCATACTAATAAATCAGCCTCTGGTATGGATTCGTTACGCACCAAGATGGTCACCGACTTTATCAAAGGCTGTCTTGAAATCACCTTTGGCACCAAACCACTCCACTGCTGAAGGCCCTTGCACCTCCTAAATCTCTCCCAAAAGAGATCCAAACTCTCAGGTTTCACAAACGACAAATCAAATTCATAACTTCCCACCGGGCAAATCAAAGCAAAAATGTCACAGGCTTTAAACCCCATTTCCAAGACCAACTCGGCCACTCTCCCCCTTACTGGCGGCGTTCCATCGTCCTCCCACCGCAACTGAACCACATTCCTCCTCCTATACCCACTAACCAACCCCCCAACAAACCTCCTTGAATTGCGATTACTAACCAAATCCCCACCACCCACCCTGGTGCGACTCCCCAAAGCTGAAGCATAGCTTCCAACATTCCTCCCAGCAGAAAATCCATCAGTTTGTTTTGAAACATTCGACACAGACATAACAGATAACGATTGTACAGATCCGGGATTGATCTGTACAATCGATAAATCTTTCCTCTGCTGAGCAGGGGTAGAAATGTCATTTCTATTTTTCCCAGCAATATTATCCCCTTCACCACCACCCACCACATTCATTGCTTTATGATTATTGTCATTTTTAATACTTGCTGGGATATTTGTTGTCTTCACAGCAGAATCCATAGTTGGTGCTGCACTGGTAAGAGTTTCAGCTGTCATCTTCTCTTCCACTGGGACAGGGTTTTCAGCTGTGGAAATGGAATTCAGTTCTAGCACAGCAGCAGGTAAAACACTGCAGGTAACTTCCATGGCTGCTTCCATTCCAAAAACAGCAGCATGCTGATCCCCTCCCCCACCAGCAATCAGCCCTGAAACACTGGGAAGCTCTGGTGAAAGTGAAACAGACTCCTTGGAGCTGGCAGCCATTTTGCTTTCAGAGGGACTACTGGTCTCAGCCAGACCAGCAAAATCCATGTCTGGGGTGTCAGATGCAGGTCCATCCACATTCACCTGATGGTCCGGGGATTTCACGGTCAGGGATTTTCCCTGCATGTCTGTACTGGTTGTGTTCACAGCAGAATCTCCAATAGGTAGCTGTAGGCAAAGCTCCTTCTCACCTGGGACACCATCCACTACAGCAGGTGGGGCAGAAATGTTGGATGGCAGCATGGTATACCGGGATTTCTCCACCAGTACTGGCTTTGCTGGTTTGTATCTCCTCTGCCCATCCACAGGGATTTCTGATGGATCATCAGTGAATGCAAACTTATCTGCTCTCAGGGGGGACTCCATCTCCTGGATAAATGTCAGGGATCCATGCCCACTCTCAACCCCCTGGCTGGTTGCCGCTGGCGATTCCCAGTTCTGGCATGGGGGGAGAGGTGCAGAGGCAGATGGAGCCTGGTCATCCATTAACGGAGCCTGCTGATCCACAGAACTTGCTGATGCTTGGCTGGCAAATCTCCTCTCATTATCAAATTTTTCTTTAAACACTCCGCTTCTATCTTTCAACTTTTCCAGTAATAAAGATTGTTTCTTTACCTTATCTTCCAATTCCTGTAGCTCAGGCTTCATGGCTGTGCGATTTTTACTCCAGGCCTGGCAGTATTTGGCTCTGAAGGATTTATGTTCAGCCTTCAAAACTTTAAGCTTTTCTTCAGCTCTTCCAATCGCCCTAAAACGATTGATAACCTTCTGGCTGAAGACATCCGCATTCTCATCGGGGCCTGGACCCACAGACAGGTCCTCCACCTCCTCCTCACTAGGCCCCGTGTCATCAGGGGGATCCCTCCCAGGGCCTCCCCCAGGATCAGGCATTGTTCCTGGGCCAAGCTAGCAAGCAAGGCCCAGGCTTGAAAAAAGGCTGGATCTCACAGAGAGCTCCTTGGGTGTGTCCTCCTCCTTCTTCCCACTGACCACCAATGTAAGGGACATTCTTCCCACTGACCACCAATGTAAGGAACATTCTTCCCACTGGCATCCAATGTAAGGGACATTCTTCCCACTGGCCCCCAATGAAGGGATGAAGGGAAGACATTCTCCCAATAAACACCAAAGGGAGGGACCTTTTTTCCCCACTGACAACCAATGTAAGAAGCTTTCTTCCCACTGACCACCAATGTAAGGGACATTCTCCCAATTTTTCTTAAAATTCTTGCAGTCAATAAACATAGAATACATAAGAATATACATAAATAAATACTGTATATACATATTTACCCGAAAAAATAAATAAATATTGCAAATTCTGCTATCAACAAAAGATGGCTTTATAGCAAAAGAAAAAATTCCATGAAATGAGGATCTCATTACTGGGGGAAAAGAAATCTTCCTAAGAATCACACCACTACACCAGACGACATACCTGCGAGGTCAAGAAACAAACCTGCCCCCGTCATGCATGCAACCCTTCTTCAAAAAGAACATAATACCCAACTAAAAAGTCGGTCAAAAGAACAGCATAAGAAAAGAGCTCCTCACCCAGAGATGGACAGTTCACCAAAGGCAGGTCTGATATTCCTCCACGCCCTTATCCAGACCGCCTGAGGCTCCCTGCCCTTCTCAAGGTCCTGAATCTTCCCAACCTCACCCAAAATATCATGTGCCACCACCTCAACAGGCAGGGCTTTCTTCCGGAGGGTAATCTGGCACCGTGCATTCCATGTGAAGAAACGGACAACTATACTAACTAAAAAAAGTGTATCCAAATCAAAATCCCAGCAAGTTGGGAATGCCCCGTACACCCATTCCGCATAACTCATGCGATAAAGGAAGGGGAAGCCTAGAACCATCCCCACCCTTCTTACACCTCTATGTTAAAGGGACACCGGAGCAAAAAGTGGTCCATAAACTCCACTTTACCAGCACACTCTGCTCTATCTAAGACAATCCCGATCATCCACAGGGCGATGCTTCAGGTTCCCACTCACATACAGCCTTCTATTTAGAGCCTTTTAAAGTACGCCCGTACCTCCATGCTGGCGCGCAAAGTAAAACACACGTGTCGGTCCCGCACGCACGCATGCAAACAGCGATTGTCCCACATGTGAGGTATCAACACAAATGTCAGATCATGGCAGTGTTGCCAACCCCCCGGAGGGAAATTTACTGGCAGAACGTCCAAAATTTACGGACGGCACCAATTTTTTACGGACACTGAAAAAAGTACCTAAAATAACAATTTTCAGTGCTAAACCGTGCAAATATCAATATTTTAACTATAAACATATAGCTAGTGCTATTAGCAATGTGTTAAAGTTAAACAAAAGTCAAAAAACATATTTCTCAAATTTACATGAAGGTTGGGTTACCATAACCCAGCCAGCACAGAGTTCCCCCTTACATCAGAGTCTGCAGACTCTGGTCAGACATGGTACAGGAGGTGGTCAGAGACGGTACAGGAGGTGGGCAGACACTGCAGACATGGTACAGGAGGTGGGCAGACATGGTACAGGAGGTGGGCAGACATGGTACAGGAGGTGGGCAGACATGGTAAAGGGGGTGGGCAGACACTGCGGACATGGTACAGGAGGTGGTCAGAGACGGTACAGGAGGTGGGCAGACACTGCAGACATGGTACAGGAGGTGGGCAGACATGGTACAGGAGGTGGGCAGACATGGTACAGGAGGTGGGCAGACACTGCAGACATGGTACAGGAGGTGGGCAGACATGGTACAGGAGGTGGGCAGACACGGTACAGGAGGTGGGCAGACACTGCGGACATGGTACAGGGGGTGGGCAGACACTGCGGACATGGTACAGGGGGTGGGCAGACACTGCGGGCATGGTACAGGGGGTGGGCAGACACTGCGGGCATGGTGAAGGGGGTGGGCAGACACTGCGGGCATGGTGAAGGGGGTGGGCAGACACTGCGGGCATGGTACAGGGGGTGGGCAGACACTGCGGACATGGTGAAGGGGGTGGGCAGACACTGCGGAGGACCTACCCATCCATCTTTCTACCTACCTGTGTGATATCAGGGGAGCTACTTACCTACCTGGTAGGTAGGTAGCTCCCCTGATATTACACGGGTAGGTAAGTAGCTCCCCTCATATCATTGCAATGCAAGGCAAGGCAGTACAACAAGTTACACTGACTTACATGAAACATTTCCAACTCCTCGTGATGCCAGGAGCCCAGGACCTGTGTGTGCCCCCCCCCCCCCTCACCCTTCCATCCAGATGAGAGGAGCTGGCTCTGAGTCTGACTTACCTTACCTGAGGCGGATGGATGGACTGGACGGTCAGTGGTCGGCATAGTGCCCAGCAGCACGGCTCAGCCCGCACGGATAGGTAGGTGACGGTGACCCCCTCCATAGCTCACGCCGATCGCCCTCCTCGGTGTCGGTGAGCGGATAACGATCAGGCGAGGTTCGGTCCAGTTGTACTCCTCCAGTCCCGGACCCGGCTTCATCACACAGACCCAGGGGAAGGGAACACAGGTGGGAAAACTTAAATGAGGAGGGGCGGGGGCGGAGGCGGAGGCAGAGGCGGGCCGTGGCACACTCCTCCAACGTCTATAACTCGGGGTCAGGTGCGGAGGCGGGGACGGAGGCGGGCCGTGGCACTCGTCCAACGTCGATAACTCGGGGATCTCCGGAACTGCGCGCCGCACATGCGCAGTTCTGACAGTGCCGCCGCCGCCGTAGATTTACGGGCACTTTTCTCCTGCTACGGGCATTTACGGGCAGGAGAAAAGTGCCCTGTTTTAACGGGCTGTCCGTAAATCTACGGGCGGTTGGCAACACTGGATCATGGGCGGCAATTCTAGCACCAGACCTTCTGTGTAAATCTAAAGTGGTAACCTGTAAAGGCTTTTAAAGCGTGGCCTATGGATAGTACAATTGACATCATCTGTTGCCGTTGCACGGTCGTGTGCAATTTCTAAGCGTGACATGTTGGGTATCTATTTACAGGGTGTAATATCTTTTATATTTTACCAGTAAACTGGGTTATGTATTGTGGGTTTTTTTTTTTCCATTACAAAAAATTGCCTTTGAAAAACTGCTGCGCAAATACCATGTGACATAAAAAACATCCACTATTTTATTCTCTAGGGCCTCTGCTTTAAAAAGACATATAATGTTTGATGATTCTAATTCTCTAGCAAAAAAAAAATATATATAAAAGTTAAAAGTTTAAGTCGCCATAAAGCCCCTTTCATTTTTAAAAACCCCAGACATTCCTAAAAGCACCTCTGCCTAATGAAAAATATCAACTCATAAAATTTACATCCTAGAATTTTTTTTTTTATTAGTGCAAGTAGATTGGGACCCTGATTTAGTCCCTTTGACAATTAATTTTTTTTAAAAAAACATTTCCACACCCCTGCCTTGGGTGGAGACCATAGGGGGGTTTAGTTCCACTTAAATACACTGGTCCAGACTGTGCCTGCAAATCAGCAATGATGTCATTTTCAGGGTGGTTGGCAGCTTTAAAGGATACTTTCATAAGGCCCCATTCACCCCAGAATGCGGTGCAGGAAACCTGCGTACCATGCGCGTTTCGCCCACCGCCTTCAAAACGCACTGAAGTTGTGATCTGCTGCGTGTTCAGTTTTAAGGTAATGACACCGCCAAACGCAGGTCGCAAACGTAGTGCGTCTGCCTGCCCTGCATGCAGCAGTACCATGCGATCGGTTGCAGTGGGGTTTTTTAAAGTAGTCCATGTACTGCTTTTGCTGCGGTCCATATTTTTGTATGTTTAGGAAATGCGCAGGTATGAATGCAGCGTAAGAGAAAAAGATGACCTGTCTGAAGATGCTGGCATGCTGATCCTGTGAATTCGGTGCTTTTTCACTCACTGACAATGAGCAAGTATGCCGATCAGGAACCGGGCCGGGCCGAGGAGTAGGCAGGCAAGACAACCACCAAACAGGACAAGACCTACAACCTATACTGCTGAAGTAGTTCACAGATCATTGGGGGGGGGGGGGGGTGCACTTTATTCGAGGGTACTAAAGGACCTTTTTTTAAAAGTTAAAAATGTTTCCATTTTTTTTGTACAATTTTTTTTTAATTATTTATTACATTGTTTAATTATTATTATTTTTTTATATGTATACATTGTTTTTTTTTTTACAGGACAGGGAAACCTGCAACATTGTAAGGGGGGGGGGGGCACAGTGAAAGAGGGCACACAAGAAGGGGAGGGGCACAGTGAAAGGGGGCACACAGGAAGGGGGGGGACACAGTGAGAAGGGGAACACAAGGAGGGGGGGGCACAGTGAAAGGGGGCACACAAGGAGGGGGGGGGCACAGTGAAAGGGGGAACACAAGAAGGGGGGAACAGTGAAAGGGGGCACACAGGAAAGGGGGGGACACAGTGAGAGGGGGAACACAAGAATGGGGGGCACAGTGAAAGGGGGCACACAAGAAGGGGGGGCACAGTGAAAGGGGGAACACAAGAAGGGGGGAACAGTGAAAGGGGGCACACAAGAAGGGGAGGCACAGTGAAAGGGGCACACAAGAAGGGGGGCACACAACAAGGGGGGGCACAGTGAACGGGGGAAAACAACAAGGAGGGGGCACAGTGAACGGGAGAACAGTGAAAGGGGGCACACAAGAAGGGGGGGGCATAGTGACAGGGGGCACACAAGAAGAGGGGGGGGATTGGAAGCAGGCAGAACAGGGAGGGGGGATCGGTGTTGGAGAAGCAATTACAGGAACAATGCCCTGTGTCTGTGTCTCTCCCGGCAACAGCTGAAAGCTGGCAGGAGGGGGAGAAACTGTCTTTCAGCTGCTGCAGAGTGCCGCACGGGGCTTCCTTCTGTAATTGCCCCTCTGCCCGAATGGATTCCGCGTGCTGTTGGGGCCCCCTGTGTGCCCGGGCCCCCTACAGGAGGACTGGTGGTCCCCCCCTTTCAGCAGCCCTGCTTGTTCCAGGAGTTTTCAGAAGATAGTCATCGGTGGCCATCTGCCTCTTACTTTCAGTTCTGGTTTCCCATTTATTTATATTCCGTACAAGAGGGTCAACATCTAAAAGGGTTCGACATTGGGACCAAACTGTTTAAGTTAAAAGAAGACCTACTGCTGTCAAACGCTGAGACTTGTAGTTCCCCAGGAACTAGTAATGCATTACATTTGCCTTGTATGTAATATGCTTGTGTTTTCTTGCTCCATGGTACCTTGCCCTATGTTCTATACACCCCCCTTGTATAAAAAACCACTGCGCCTACCTTACATTGAGGGCTTTAGAGGGCAGTCGGGGTCCCAGCATGTAGCAGTATGTTGTACGCTGTTCTGTACACTGGCCTGTTCCTCCCTTTTCCTGAATGCCTCCCCTATTCTGTCATTAGGAATGCAGTAGGCAGGGCCATGTAAGCAAACACAGCCAGTGACCCACAGCTGTGGCAATACCAGGTAGTGGGGACAACCCCCCCCCCCCCCCCCGCCTCCTCTCTTCCTATGTCACCTGCTGCTGCATTGCCTAATACTCAGGAACACTCACCTTCCTTTACTATGAGTACTGATTACTGATACAGGGCGGCTTGCTTAAAGGGACCATACCTCTAAATAAAAGTGACGGGTATATGTCAAAGCATTGCTGATAGCATTAACAATTGTCTATCAGGCATTGTTATCCTTGGACCTAAACCTCAAGGGTCAGAGGTTATTATTTTTTAAAGGGGAACCCTGGTCAAAATTGACAATCAAGCCTTTAGATCTGAGCAGAGTAGCACAGCCTACCTACACATTATTTCATTTTTTCAGCCTGTCTGTAGGGGCCATGTTACACTAGGACTAAACAAGGTAAACACTTACCTGTTTCCATGTTTTGTGCCCTTGCCAGCTTGATACGCGAAGTATAAGTACCAATATTTCGCAGCATTTCCATCAGCTAGCGACATCTCACTTATCCAGCCAGTACGTGGAAACAGAAGAGTATTTCCTCTGTTGTTTTTATCATTGGCTAATTGTTGCAATGATGAAGATTGCTAGTCCTGGCCCTAAGTTAGTGGTCCTAAGTGAACCTGTTGGTGGAAAATGCCTGCTGGTGACGCTGGAACATGCCTGCTGGTGATGATGGAACACCCCTGCTGGTGATGCTGGAACACGCCTGCTGGTGATGCTGGAACACGCCTGCTGGTGATGATGGAACACCCCTGCTGGTGACGCTGGAACACGCCTGCTGGGGATTCTGCAACAGACCTGGTGATTATGGAGCACAACTGCTGGTGATGCTGGAACACAACTTCTGCTAATTATGGAACACAACCAGTGCCATCTTAAGAGGATTAAAGGGCCCCGGGCAATGCAGTGCACTGGGGCCCCACCTACACAATCACCCACGTGAATAAAAATGCTAATTATTGATAAGCCAATATTTATTGGTACAGCAGTGTCAGGCTAATGACAGCTTCCAAGTTTGGCGGCTGGGTCCGGTGAACACACACACGGACAGGAGTCAGACTTGAGTGTCCTGTGTGCGCCTGTTCCCGTGGAGGCGGACAGACATTCCTGCAGTTGTGGGCTCCCCCTCCACGGCCTAAGTGGCCTGACAGCAGTGCAGGGCTGACAGGCGCTTGCCACCTGCTAAGTTCGGCGCCGGGATGCACACGGGAATCAGGACTAAAGCTTGGCTGGGTTCTGGGTCGTGTGGGGGGCCCCCGAGCAACTCGTGTGGGGGGCCCCCGGGCAAATGCCCGGCGTGCCCATTCGGTAAGATGGCCTTGAACACAACTACTGGTGATGCTGGAAGGCAACTGCTGAGGATCCTGGAACACACCTGCTGGTTATTATGGAACACAAATGCTGGTGATGGTGGAGGACACCTGCTGAGTATCCTGGAACACGCCTGCTGGTTATTATGGAACACAAATGCTGGTGATGCTGGAGGACACCTGCTAAGGATCCTGTAACACACCCACTTTTTATTATGGAACACAAATGCTGGTGATGCTGGAGGACACCTGCTGAGGATCCTGGAACACTCCTGCAGGTTATTCTGGAACACACATGCTGGTGATGCTGGAGGACACCTGCTGAGGATCCTGGACACAACCGCTGGTTAATATGGAACACAAATGCTGGTGATGCCTGAGGACACCTACTGAGGATCCTGAACACACCTGCTGGTTTTAATGGAACACAACTGCTGGTGATTCCAGAGCACAGTTGTTGATTTTATAACACATATGCTAGGGATCCTTGACCACACCTGCTGGGGATCCTGGAAAACATCTGTTGGCTATTCTGGAACACACCTTCTTGTGATGCTAGGACACACGCGATGGTGATCCTGGAACACCCCTGTTGGTAATGCTGGTGTACACTTGATGGTGATCCTTGGAACACCCCTGCTGGTGATGTTGGAGCACACCTGCTGGCGATCCAGGATCTAGTATCTTCTAGATTGCCAGCAGGTATGTTCCAGGATCACCAACAGGTATGTTCCAGTATCACCAGCAGGTGTGTTCTAAGATCACCAGCAGGTATGTTCCAGGATCACCAGCAGGTGTGTTCTAAGATCACCAGCAGGTGTGTTCCAGGATTACCAGCAGGTATGTTCCAGGATCACCAGCAGGTGTGTTCTAAGATCACCAGCAGGTATGTTCCAGGATTACCAGCAGGTATGTTCTAGATTGCCACCAGCTGTCCACCAGCAGGGGTGTTCTAGGATCACCAGCATGCATCCCTCTTCTGCAGGGGATCGCGCACAGATCAGACTAAGCTACATAGTGTGTTTGCTGAATATGATTAGTAGTTAATTGTGTGCTTTCACTTGCTGCCCAGACTTCCTTTTTAGCAACTGTATCATCCAATTATTTCCTGGATATTTCCATGCATTAGAACGTCCTCCGTGCGAGCGCCATTTATCATTATTAAAATGTATTAAAATTTATCAGCGTAGCGCAAACATCTACTCATCTTTAATAATATGCCTTATTAAATGGCCTTTATATTAAACGGAAGCCTAGTGACTTACCTTATGTAACTGGACACATTCAGTGCATCCTATTAACATTTTCTGCTGCATAATTTGTACTTTGAGAGTATTTTTGCCTGAAAGAAATTATATATTCTATGGGCAATGGAAAATAATTGGGCGATATCGCCACCTAGTGTTCGGGTCTGGACACTTCTGTTAATTGATGTGACATTTAAAGGGCATTCAAACACAAGAAGAAAAATTAGGGTGTTGCAGCATATCAGTCCTGAGATGTGATGGCTGCATTCGTTTTCTTTTCTTTTTTTTTTTTTAAAGATCTTTCTCCCTTTTTTTTTTTACCTGATCCTGCTAGTAACACACTTCCCGAGCGGGGATAAGCTCAGGCGTGTTCAGATCCCAGTCCAAACCCACCTCAGCTATCCTGCCAGGAAACTGCCAATCATAAGCAGCTCAGGAAAAGGCCATCTGGTGCCCAGGGCAAAGATGCCAAGCTGGTGCCCCCCCTCCCCTTAGGGTTAGGCAGAGGCGTAGATAAGGGGGGGAGGGGGTCAGGGGGATCCAAACCCCCCCCCCTCCTCCCCAGAGCATCGGTCAAGTTCACAGCAGTTAGGCTAGTGTAGCCTATCAGCTGCGGGAGCCGCACTGTCACTGGGAAAACCCCCTGTCTCATCCACGAGGCTGACAGGCAAGGCCCGGCTTACATTGAAGCCATGTTTACTATTTGCTTCACTAACAGATGTGCCTGCTGGGGGCGCTGTATATACTGTATATATTTACACACCACAATTTGTCGCAGCGTGGCAGGCGTGATAATTATTGTTCTCTGGGTACTCAAGACTGAACCCCCGCCCCCCCAGGAGAAAAAAAATTATCTACGGCCCTGGGGTTAGGGTCAGGGCGCACACATCCCTGCAATAAACCATTGCTCGCAGGGCAGCCGCCTCTCCTGCTCACCCCTTGTCCTGCCCCTGGGCTGCAGGGCAGGAAATTCCTTGGCACCCTTGTGATTAGCGATCCGCAGTGACCGCTCAGGTGGGTTTGGACTAGGATATGGACAGGTCTGAGCTCATCTCTACTAAGGAGGAGCAGCCTTATCATCCTAGAACAGGACTACAGAACACCTCCCCCCTTTCCTCATCTCCATAACACAGAAGCTGGGAACAATGAAATGGATAACAGCGCAGTAGAGAGAATAAGGATGCTTGCGTTGTAAGTACCCCCATATCTACTCTTTGCTCCAGTCCTAAATATGTTGTGCTTTCCCCTCCTTAAATGACTGGCTCTGGCCCACTGGTTTTATTATTGGCCCGTCACCGAAATAGCTGCCTATACATAAAAATGGCAATCGATCGCACACAGGACGCCAACTCACTGTGACCAAAGCTAAATCAGGTAATGTAAGATGGCTTCAGCTCTGTTCTCCACCCACAGGAGAGGTCCCACTGACGCGTTTTGCCCCTTAGTGGCCTCAACGATTACCCAGTTCTGGGCCGGAAGGATGCTGGTATTAAGGACCAGGCCAGTTTTTTGCGATTCGGCACTGCGTTAATTTAACTTGAAATTGCGCGGCCGTGCGACGCTCTACCAAAATAAAATTGAAGTCCTTTTTTTTCCCCACAAATAGAGCTTTCTTTTGGTGGTATTTGATCACCTGTTTGATTTTTATTTTAAAAAAAGAGCGACAATTCTGAAAAAAAAATAATATTTTTCACATTCTGCTATATAACATTCCCAATAAAAAAATTAAAAAATCTAATTTTTTCATCCTTTTAGGCCGATTTGTTTTCTGATACATATTTTTGTTAAAAAAAAAAAATCGCAATAAGCGTATTTTGATTGGTTTGCACAAAAGTTATCGCGTCTACTAACTACAGGAAAGATTTATGTCATTTTTATTTATTTATTTTTTTACTAGTAATGGCGGCGATCTGCGATTTTTAGCGGGACTGCGACATTGCGGCGGACAGATCGGACCCCTTACTGACATTTCTGACACTTTTGGGGGGACCAGTGACGTTACTACAGTAATCAGTGCTAAAAATATGCACTGTTACTGTAATAATGACACTGGCAGGGAAGGGGATAATGTAGGGGTGATCAAAGGGTTAATTGTGAGCCTAGGGGGTGTTTTCTAACTGTGCGGGGCGTGGCTTATGAAATATTCATAGAGACATGTGATCCTATATAGAAGGATCACAGGGGCTCTGGGATCATTTCAGAGAGAAAAACGGTGAGCTGTGTTTACAACAGCTGACCGTTCTTTTCTCTCACCTGGGAGCGATCGTGGTTGCCCGGCGGCAATCACAACCGCCGGTCCCGTGGATTGGCATCCCCGCTGCCTAGTGGGGGCAGGAGTGCGCGCTCACCCCCCAGCACCACTCCTGCGACCGACGTACCCCTACCTCGATTCGCAAAGCCAGCCTGCAGCAGTAAAACTGCGGCAGGCGGTCGGCAAGTGGTTAAAGTGATTGTAAAGTCTCTTTTTTTTTTTTAAATAACAAACATGTCATACTTACCTCCTCTGTGCAGTTGGTTTTGCACAGAGTGGCCTGGATCCTCCTCTTTTCGGGTCCCTCTTCACTGCTCCTGGCCCCTCCCTCCTGTCGAGCGCCCCCACAGCAAGCAGCTTGTTATGGGGGCACCCCAGCCGAGTTTCAGCTCCGTGTGTCCATTCAGACAACATGGAGCTGTGGTTCGGCCCCCGCCCACTCTCTCTCCTGATTGGCTAACTTACTCTGATTGCCACTGGCTCCCTCTGCTGTGTCTCAGCCAATCAGGAGGGAGAGTCCAGGATGGCGGAGGGACTCGTGGACATCGCTGGATAGAGAAGGGGCTCAGGTAAGTATTAGGGCGGCTGCTGCACACAGAAAGCTTTTTATCTTTTATCGTCGCCCGGAAATGACGAGCGGGGCCGGTGCCGTCGCATTGATTCCTGGGAGCTATGACGTTTAGCTCCCAGGAATCATCGCGAGGCAGGAAGTGACGGGGTGAGCCTCGGCGCTGGAGGAGGAAGCAGTCATAGGTGAGTATTTACGATCTTCAATAAAAAGGTGAGTAAACAAAAAAAATAAAAATAACTATCCAATTCCTTTTCAGGTGAGCTCTACCTAGCGGAGGGGCACAAAAAAAAAAAAAATCGTTTTTGTGCCCGGAACTCCGCTTTAACTCTACTTTTCTACTTGATAAAGAAAAACCTTCCCCTCTGGGTGATCTCTGTACATTACAAGAATTATAACAAACTTTGTTGCAGATTCCTACCTTTTGTTATTCTGAAGAAATCATTGTTTGTTCCTCTGTGCTGAGTGAGTCTAATGGGAGTGGTGTTATCATTATCAATCAGCTGTGGCAGCTGCAGGGCTCTAATGAGGAAAGCTGCTGGGTCTGCATCCCTTTAGATGTGTTTCTATTGGGAGGATCTCACCAAAAATGACATTTTTGTTGCAGGGGATGCCAGAAATCTGACTTGTCTCTTAGTGCAGACTTCTGGGAAAATCAGTGAGCCAATCACACAAGCAGGAAATGTTTCTGGGGGTGTGGTCAGTATACATTCTGTGTACAGAACACCTCCAGGTCGGCCATATTGCATTTTCAGAAAGTTACAACAGCTGCAGATTGAAAATGAAAGGTCATTTTTAATAACATTCAATTACAATATCTGTGTCCCAATTCTATACAATATATTATTTTTTCTTTATTTGCTATTTTTTCTTTATTTGGTATTTTTTTCCACACTAAAGTGGAGTTACCCTTCACCAAACTTTGTTGCAGATTCCTACCTTTTTATTTTTTTTAAGAAATAGCTGTTGGTCTGTCTGTGTCCATGAGCAGAGTGAATGTGAATGGGAGTGATTTTAGAATTATCAATCAGCTGCTGCACCTGCAGGGCTCTAATGAGGAAAGTGGCAGGGTTTGCATCTCTTTAGCCGTGATTTCCTTTTGATTGTATCTTACTAAAAATGACATTTTTGTTGCAGGGGATGCCAGAAATCTGACTTGTATCTTAGTGCAGACTTCTAGGAAAATCAGTGAGCCAATCACACAAGCAGGAAATGATGTTTCTGGGGGTGTGGTCAGTATACATTCTGTGTACAGAACACCTCCAGGCGGCCATATTGCATTTTCAGAAAATCACAACAGCTGCAGATTGAAAATGAAAGGTCATTTTTAATAACATTCAATTACAATATCTGTGTCCCAATTCTATACAATATATTATTTTTTCTTTATTTGCTATTTTTTCTTTATTTGGTATTTTTGTGGAGTGGAGTTACCCTTTAACAAACTTTGTTGCAGATTCCTACCTTTCATTATTCTGAAAAAATAGCTGTTGGTCTGTCTGTGTCCATGTCCTGAGTGAATGTGAATGGGAGTGATTTTAGAATTATCAATCAGCTGCTGCACCTGCAGGGCTCTAATGAGGAAAGTGGCAGGGTTTGCATCTCTTTAGCCGTGATTTCCTTTTGATTGTATCTTACTAAAAATGACATTTTTGTTGCAGGGGATGCCAGAAATCTGACTTGCATCTTAGTGCAGACTTCTGGGAAAATCAGTGAGCCAATCACACAAGCAGGAAATGATGTTTCTGGGGGTGTGGTCAGTATACATTCTGTGTACAGAACACCTCCAGGTGGCCATATTGCATTTTCAGAAAATCACAACAGCTGCAGATTGAAAAGGAAAGCTAATTTCTAACAACATTCGATTACAATATGACTTGTGTCTCAATTCTATACAATATATTATTTTTTCTTTATTTGCTAATTTGCAGATTTCCTCATTAGAGCCCTGCAGGTGCCACAGCTGATAGATAATTATGAAACCACTCCCATTCGACTCACTCAGCACAGAGGAACAAACAATGATTTCTTCAGAATAACAAAGGGTAGGAATCTGCAACAAAGTTTGTTACAATCCTTGCAATGTACAGAGATCACCCAGAGGGGAATATTTTTTTCTCAACAAAAGTGGAGTTACGCTTTAACCGGTTGCCGACCGCCGCACGACTATGTACTGCGGCGGTCAGCCCCGGCCAGGCAGAGTGACGTACCGGTACGTCACTCGCCTGTCACTGACTTGTGAGCCAATTGCGGGCGGGCGGACAAGTCAGTGCGTGTGACCGGCGGACCCGATCGTCCGCCGGTCACTCACGATCGCTCCGGTGAAGGGAGAAAGGCGGACGGCTTGTGTAAACAAGCCGCCTGTCATTCTCCCTGGTGTAAAAATGAAGATCAGACGGTTCTATGTATAGTTTTTACACCAATAGCCATGTCCCTTTACAGTTAGAAACACGCCCCTAGGACACACTTAACCCCTCCCTCTCCAATATAGTTAACCCCTTCCCTGCCAATGTCCTTTTTGCAGTAACAGTGCATATATATAGCACTGATTACTGCAGTAATGTCACTGGTAACCCCAAAAGTGTCAAAAATGTCAGTCAAGGGTCCGATCTGTCCGCCGCAATGTCGCAGTACCGCAAAAAAAATCGCAGATCGCCGCCATTACGCGTTAAAAAAAACCACACCAAAAATGACAAAAATCTTTCCCTTTGTTAGTAAACGCGATAACTTTTGCGCAAACCAATCAAAATACGCTTTTTGCGATTTTTTTTTACCAAACATAGGTAGTATAAAACAAATTAGCTGAAAATGTTAAAACAATTTTGATTTTTACATTTTTTTGGGGGAAAAAATGTGGAAAATATTGTTATTTTTGCAAAATTGACGCTCTTTTTTTGTTTATAGCGCATGATCAAAAAATCGCACAGGTGATCAAATACCACCAAAAGAAAGCTCTGTTTGTGGGAAAAGATTTGTTTAGGTACAGCGTCGCACGACCGCGCAATTGTCCGTTAAAGTCACGCAGTAAAAAATCGCAAAAAAACCCCTGGTCTTTTAGCAGCCAAATCCTCCAGGGCTTAAGTGGTTAATGTAACACTTACAAGTCTTGTGTTGTCCCCCAGCCAGTGAAACTGAGAAGCAGCTGACTAATGAGTCACTCTGCTCTCCCCTTCTATCAGCATGCCCCTTGTTAGCACAACTGATTGGCTGCTTGTACTGCTTCTTACAGTTTGAGCTCTGCTGTACCAGGACTTTAGAAGGCTAATATGCCAAACTCAGGTAATTCCGCAGCTTGTAGCAAATAAAAAATACATATAATGATGTAATAATAAACCCAAAGCTGCATCATTTGTGTCTTTTATATCTTTATGATGAGCTTTCATTTAAATCATGGGTGTCCAACCTTTTGGCTTCTCTGGGCCACATTGAGTGTAGATAAATTTTCTCTGGCCGAATATAAAATATATACTATAGTTAAGGTATATAAGTAATAAAACGCCGCCGCGCCCTTCTCGAGCTGCTGCGCCCCCCCAGCACTAATTTAACACAACTAGTGGATGATCCCCTCCGAGGCAGCCTCTGCCTACAGTTAGTTGGAAGCCGTCGTTGCCGTGCCCCTGACTCAACTTCCTTCCTCCCCCAGCAAAAACAAAATTTTCAGGGGGCAGTGGGCCGCATTGCCTGCGGTTCTGGGCCGCATGAGGCCCCCGGGCCGCAGGTTGAACATGCCTGATTTAAATCTTTGAGGCCATAATGAAGTGAACACAGTAACATTCGTCCGGACACATACAGTGAATTACAAACCAAAAACGAGGGAACTGCTTCATGATTTCAGTGCTCTTTGTATACAGATGACCTGTGAGGAATGCTGTATACTCACACTGATACATATACAAACTGTAATGCATTGATTAAGACCAGATGCAGCTCAGTGACCCCCCCTGGTGTCTGAGGCGTGAAGATGCTCTGTGCACTGTAATGGGAACCTTCCCTTCCTACATGAATTTAACGAAGACCAAATCTGGACGTAATGGGACCCCTGGGGAGAATGCGGGTCATGTGATAAGGGGGGGGGGGGTCGTCACTCTACTAACTTCATTCCTTAAAGAGGAACTGTCATGACACTCATACATTTGAGTGTATTACATCTTTATAAAATGTACATTGCTCACTATTCGTGGCCCCCTGTTGGGTTCAATATTGAGTTGCCCCATGGGCCACATGCGAACCTTTGGTTTATGATGTGCAGCCCTCAGACCTCGGAAGTCTGTAGTGGGAGCATTAATTAGGGTAACAGCATTGACCTCTGCTATCCTCATGTAACATCTTCCCAGCTTCATAGTTACATAGTTAGTGAGGTTGAAAAAAGACATCAGTCCATCCAGTTCAACCTATGATGTGTGTGTGTGTTTACTGTTAACCGTACTTTGTATACCCCTGTATGTTGTACATTGTATACCCCTGTATGTTGTACATTGTATACCCCTGTATGTTGTGGTCTTTAAGGTGCCCATCTAATAGTTTTTTGAAACTATCAATGCTTCCTGCTGATACCACTGCTTGTGGAAGAGAATTCCACATCCTTACCGCTCTTACAGTGAAGAACCCCTTACGTATTTTAAGGTTAAACCATTTTTCCTCTAGTTTTGGTGAGTGGCCATGTGTCTTATTGTATTCATTTTCACTGAATAGTTTATTCCTTATGCTAGGGTCGCCAGTACAGTATTTGTACATTGATATCATATCCCCCCTCAATCGTCTCTTCTCCAGAGAGAATAAGTTCAGTGCTTGTAGTCTTTCCTCATAGCTGATGTCCTCCATTCCCCTAATTATTTTTGTTGCCCTTCTCTGGACTCTCTCCAGTTCCAGCACATCCTTCGTATTGTCTTCTGCAGGATGTCTCTAGCCAACAATGTATACTGTCCTCACTCTCTGACCTTCATCTCCTCTATTAGGTCTGTAGTCTCAAGCATTACACACACTATATTACCAAAAGTATTGGGACGCCTGCCTTTACACACACATGAACTTTAATGGCATCCCAGTCTTAGTCCGTAGGGTTCAATATTGAGTTGGCCCACCCTTTGCAGCTATAACAGCTTCAACTCTTCTGGGAAGGCTGTCCACAAGGTTTAGGAGTGTCTATGGGAATGTTTGACCATTCTTCAAGAAGAGCATTTATGAGGTCAGGCACTGATGTTGGGAGAGAAGGCCTGGCTCGCAGTCTCCACTCTATATCTTCCCAAAGGTGTTCTATCGGGTTGAAGTCCTCCACCCCAAACTCGCTCATCCATGTCTTTATGGACCTTGCTTTGTGCACTGGTACGCAGTCATGTTGGAACAGGAAGGGGCCATCCCCAAACTCCTCCCACAAAGTTGGGAACATGAAATTGTCCAAAATGTCTTGGTATGCTGACGCCTTAAGAGTTCCCTTAACTGGAACTAAGGGGCCTAGACGGGTTGCGATTTACAGTATCTTACAAAAATGAGTACACCCCTCACATTTTTATAAATATTTTATTCTATCTTTTCATGTGACAACACTGAAGAAATGACACTTTGCTACAATGTAAAGTAGTGAGTGTACAGCTTGTATAACAGTGTAAATTTGCTGTCCCCTCAAAATAACTCAACACACAGCCATTAATGTCTAAACCGCTGGCAACAAAAGTGAGTACACCCCTAAGTGAAAATGTCCAAATTGGGCCAAAAGTCAATATTTTGTGTGGCCACCATTATTTTCCAGCACTGCCTTAACCCTCTTTGTCATGGAGTTCACCAGAGCTTCACAGGTTGCTACTGGATTCCTCTTCCATTCCTCAATGACGACATCACAGAGCTGGTGGATGTTAGGGATCTTTCACTCCTCCACCTTCTGTTTGAGGATGTCCCACAGATGCTCAATAGGGTTTAGGTCTGGAGACATGCTTGGCCAGTCCATCACCTTTACACTCAGCTTCTTTAGCAAGGCAGTGGTTGTCTTGGAGGTGTGTTTGGGGTCAGTATACTGCCCTGAGGCCCAGTCTCTGAAGGGAGGGGATCATGCTCTGCTTCAGTATGTCACAGTACATGTTGGCATTCATGGTTCCCTCAATGAACTGTAGCTCCCCAGTGCCGGCAGCACTCATGCAGCCCCAGACCATGACACTCCCACCACCAAGCTTGACTATAGGCAAGACACACTTGTCTTTGTACTCCTCACCTGGTTGCCGCCACACACACTCGACACCTTCTGAACCAAATAAGTTTATCTTGGTCTCATCAGACCACAGGACATGGTTCCAGTAATCCATGTCCTTAGTCTGCTTGTCTTCAGCAAACTGTTTGCAGGCTTTCTTGTGCATCATCTTTAGAAGAGGCTTCTTTCTGAGATGACAGCCATGCAGACCAATTTGATGCAGTGTGCGGCGTATGATCTGAGCACTGACAGGCTGACCCCCCCCCCCTTCAACCTCTGCAGCAATGCTGGCAGCACTCATACATTTTATTTCCCAAAGACAACCTCTGGATATGACGCTGAGCATGTGTCTAGCTCCTCCCCCTTCACAGTCACCTGATCCCCTTCATGTCCGCCCCCCTGAGCTATAGAGGAGGCTGAATGGCTCACGGACCCGGCCGCAGTGAGCGGCGCTGGCCTCAGCATCAGCCCGACTGCCTTGGGAGTGGGGACAGGAGAACCGGCCAGAAGGATATGCGGCCCACTCTGCGCAGTTGGCCGCGGTGAGGCCGGCGGCAAGTGAGCAAGGCCTGCCCAAGCAGCTGCCTCAGGAGCCGGGAGGGACCAAAAATGACATGCGACCCGGCGGCCCCGGCCCACCGGGCAAATGCCCGTTCTGCCCTATGGCCAGTCCCGGCCTGCCTCTGATGTTTCATCTTTGAGACAGAGAAAGGAGATTGAGGAGCAGCCCGGATTGTCCTCTTCTGGGGTGCCCCCCACAGAGAGCCACTTTCCATGGGGGCCCCAGCAGGACTCGGTCCCGCCCTCCTGCTCACATGTCAATGGATTTGATCTATAGGTTAGCTTTCATTGGACAGGTTCTCTTTGAGCTGACCATAGAAAGATGCAGCCAGTAGCTGACCGAGAAGCTCCTGTGGTAAGATTTGATAGCAAACAAAAATCCTGGCCATGTAAAGCCCCTCACTGAGAATATAAGAGAATGATGAATGACTTCTGTTCTGTGTCTCCCAATCCCAAGTCATGCAGTAGGACCATGTGCAGTATATGAAATGGACACCAGAGGGCACTGTTGGCTCACCTTATATTTATTGGAAACTAACCCAACATAAAACAGAAAAGTTGCATAAAGTTGAACTCCGGGGATATGCAAAACTTTTCCAGATTCCTTCGTCATGCGTCTTCTTCCTGGACTCTCTGTGTGCTTTGTGTATTTCTTCCAGATCCATGCAGTCATCCAGTGTGAGACTTTCCCTCTGTGTAATAAAGACTGCTCAGTGCTGGGACAAGGTCATCCAAAGCCCAGGGTGAACATGCCAAACCTCTGTCCCCCACAGATGTATAAGAATTATGTGTCAGCAATCCCCCCCCCCCCCCCAAAAAAAAAAAAAAAAAACTGAGCACTAATCTACATGCTTACCATCCAAACAAAAATTCCTCCTCCTCCTCCCGGGACAAATCCACCCCACCTGCTGAATTCTGCCGAATTCCCCCCACTCCCAACACAAATCTTTGCCCCCCCCCCCACCCACAGGTCAAATCCTCTCTCTCGGCAAAATACCCGCACACAAATCGACCCCCCCCCCCAAAAAAAAATCACTTTTCCTAGCACAAATCCTCTACCCCTCAAATTTCCTCTCCCAGTATATATTCCCCACTCCAAATCCGCCCTCCCAGCACAAATCCCCCCCCCCCCCATCATTCCTACTAGCACAACCCCCCCCCCCAAAATCCCCTTCTCCCTCTACCATATCACTTCTTCTAGCACAAACCCCCCAAATTCCTTCTCCTAGCACAAAACCTCTTTCCCCACCCCCCTCCCAACACAGATCCCCCCAAATTACAACTCCTAGCACCCCCCCCAAGTTTCCCTTCCAAGAACAATTCATGCCCCCTGCCATCCCCAAATTACCCCCCTCCCAACACAAATCTCCCCATCCCCCAATCTCCATACTGCTCCCCCTTCCACCTCTCATGATACTACAGTGCCCAGGGCAGCTTCTCCTCCTGCCCTCCCCTTGTCCTGGTCTTGCTGCTGCTCTCTCTCCTTGTACAAGGTCACTGGTTTTGTCTCCGCCCCTCCTGTATTTTTCTGCTGAAAGCCTGTAGTGGTGGGAGCCTGCCTGGCCCCTCCCACAGCTCTGCTGTCTTTCCTTGTGCAGGGGGACTGGTCTTAACTCCACCCTTCTCCTGTAGTTTTTTGCAGGTAGTCTGTAGTGGGTGGAGCCTATTGGACCCATCCCACAGCTCTGCTGTCTCTCCTTGTGCAGGGGACTGGTTTTATCTCCGCCCTTCTCCTGTAGTTTTCTACAGGTAGCTTGTAGTGGGTGGAGCTTGCTGGGCCCCTCCCACAGCTCAACTGTCTCTCCTTGTGCAGGGTGACTGGTCTTATCTTCGCCCCCCTCCTGTAGTTTTCTGCAGGTAGCTTGTTGTGGGTGGAGCTTGCTCTGCCCCTCCCACAGATCTGCGCTCTCTCCTTGTGCAGGGCGACTGGTCTTGTCTCCACCCATTTCTGTAGGTTTCTGCGGGGGGGTGTGTAATGTAAAGTGATCCAGAGGTGCGAGGCAGGTGTGTAATGTAAAGTGGTCCAGAGGTGCGGGGGGCTGTGTAATGTAAAGGGGTCCAGAGGTGCAAGGGGCTGTGTAATGTAAAGGGGTCCAGAGGTGTGGGGGGCTGTGTAATATAAAAGGGGGCCAGAAGTGCGGGGGGCTGTGTAATGTAAAGTGGTCCAGTGGTGCAGGGGGCTGTGTAATGTAAAGTGGTTCAGAGGTGCGGGGGCTGTGTAATGTAAAGAGGGCCAGAGGTGCAGGGGGGCTGTGTAGTGTAAAGGGGGCCAGAGGTGCGGGGGGGCTGTGTAATGTAAAGGGGGCCAGAGGTGCGGGGGGATTGTGTTATGTAAAGGGGGCCAGAGGTGCGGAGGGGGCTGTGTAATGTAAAGGGGGCCAGAGGTGCGGGGGGGTTGTGTAAAGTGGTCCAGAGGTGCAGTGGGGCTGTGTAATGTAAAGTTGTCCAGAGGTGCGGGGGGGGGGGCTTTGTAATGTAAAGTGGTCCAGAGGTGCAGTAGGGCTGTGTAATGTAAAGGGGGCCAGAGGTGCAGGGGGCTGTGTAATGTAAAGGGTGCCAGAGGTGCGGGGGGCTGTGTAATGTAAAGGGAACCATAAAAGATGATGGGAGAAGCGCCACTGGAGTGCAGTAAAAAGAGTTTTATTAGTTAAGAACAAACAGGATATGGTGACTCAAATCTGAGGTGGCCTCCATGGAGTAGTCAGGTGGCTGGTTGCCTTCTCTGTGTCCGGTGCGGTCTGATCGTCCGGGAGAGGTCCGAGGGTAGTCTCAGGCGGCTTCCGGGTCGGGACAGCGAGGGAGATGCAGAGAGCTGTTGTGGCGGCGGCCGGCAGCGTCTGACGTCACGGGCAGTCTGGGCTTAGTAGGCGTATTCAGGCATCACTACATGTTTCGGAGCATGCGCAACATGCCGTAGTCGGGCATGCGCACTCCTTTGTCAAGTGTCCGGATATGGGGAAGCAGGAAGAGTTTATGTAGGAGGCAAGGGGGCGTCAATAACATTAAAAGCGGCAATAACAACGGCATTCTTAAAGCGGCAATGCTCTTTGTAGGCAACAGGGGAGAATTACAGGAGTTAAAAGTCCATATTATGACATTGGGGACAATAAAAACCAAATATAAAACTACCATCTTATGGCCTCACTATTAGAATGGTATAAAAGCATGTGGAACATAAATAAATAAATAATGAATGCTTTACCCATTTGACAATTTGTAAAAATTCTTTTAAAACACATGAGTAAATGTTTTAAAATATTCGGTATAGGACAACAAAATGCGGCATATGTGTATTTTTATGGCCATATGCCGATCATGGAAGGTTGAAATAATGGGTCAAATATATAAGGTGGGGGGGGGGGGAAGGAAGGAAAGGGAAAGGGAAGGGGAAGGGGGGGGGTTGGGGGGTTAGAGGGCGGAGGGGTGGTGGGTTAAGTTTATACTTACAGGTGGCGTTCTTGGTGGGCATAAATTGTGTAAGATATAAGTGACCTGAAATAAGGACAACAAGAGGTTAGAGCAGTATTGATCATGTGGGCTAGAGGATAGTGTTTATGTCAAGTTCTTCGTTGAGTCCAGTGGGGCTGAGACTATCCAGGGTATAAATCCAGAACGTTTCGCATTCACATAGCAACGCGAAACGTTCTGCTGGCGGTAAGGTGTTGGGGATGGATTCAAGGACCCAGATTTTGAGTCCGGCAGTGGATTGGTGATGGTATTCTAGGAAGTGTCGTGGGACACTGTGGAGGTCGCACCCTGTCTCTATATAGCGTCTATGTTTTCCGAAGCGTTGTCTGAGGGGGCAGATAGTGCGGCCCACATATAGCAGGGGGCATGGGCAGGATAGGCAGTATACTACGTAATCGGTGGAGCAATTGTAGAAATCCTTAAAGATATAGGTAATGCCCTTGTGCATGAAAGATTTCTGGCCATGTTGGATAAAGTCACACGTTTTGCATAGTGGCTTTTTGCATTGAAAAATCCCTTTTAGTGGTATAAGGCAGAGGGGATTGGGTTTTGGGATTTTAAGCTTGCTGGGTGCGATTTTGGCTTTAAGTGATGGAGCCTTACGGTAGGTTATTCGGGGTTTGTCCCTAATGTTTGCGGAGAGATGAGGGTCCTGTTTGAGGATACCCCAATGTCTGGAGAGGATACTCTCCATTTTTTTATATTTTCCATGAAATTGGGTGATGAAGCGGACTGCGGTGGCAGGTTGGATGTTTTCTTTTTTGGGGGGTTTTCCTGGCAGGTATGTAGTGTAAGCTGTGTCTATTAAATCTTCTGGGTAGCCCTTATCTTGAAATTTCTTTTTAAGATGGATGCTATGGGTGTGATAGTCGATGTCTTTGGTGCAGTTTTGTCATAAACGACAAAACTGACTCTTGGGGATATTGTTGACCCATAATGGGTGATGGCAGCTTTCGTAATGGAGGTATGAGTTTCCTGCAGTGGGTTTGATGTAGTTGCATGATATAATGGAATTACCGTCGTGGCTTAGTTTTAGGTCTAAGTAGGTCAGTCTGTCCGGGTGCCATGCGTGAGTGAAAGATAAACTGAAAGGATTGTTGTTGCAATGATCTACGAAATCTTGAATGGTGCTGGGTGGGCCGTCCCAGATGATGATCAGATCATCGATATATCGGCCATAGAATACCAGATGTTTAGTGTATGGGTTATTGTGCCAAATAGATGTGTTTTCCCAGAGGCCCATTGTAAGGTTGGCATATGAGGGGGCAAAATTGGCGCCCATGGCAGTGCCTGTGGTTTGCAGATAATAAGTGTGTTGGAATTGAAAGTAGTTGTGGGTTAAGCAGAATTTTATGGCGTCGGTGATGAATAAAGCTTGTTCCGGATTGATGAGATTGTCTAGGGATAGGAAGTGTTGGACAGCGGTCAGACCCACCTCATGGGGGATGGAGGTGTATAGGGACGTAACGTCTAATGACAGCCAGAGATATTGTTCCTCCCAGGTGTAGGGTTGGAGGAGCTCCATGAGGTGGGCCGAGTCTCTGATGTAGGAGGGGAGGGATTGAGCTAATGGTTGGAGAAATGTGTCTGCGTATTGAGAGAGTCCGCTGGTGACACTGTCCATGGCGGCGACTATTGGTCTGCCTGGGGGTATGGTGGGGTGTTTGTGAATATTGGGGAGGTGATAAAAATATGGTGTTTTGTAGAAACTTCTTTTTAGGAAGCTGACTTCCTTAGGTTCTATGATTTTGTCATGGCTGGCTGCGGTGATGAGATTTTCCAGGTCAGCTTGGAATTCTGGTAATGGGTCTTTGGATAAGGTTGAGTATGTGTTTCTGTCCGAGAGTAAACGGAGGACTTCGTTGACATAGTCAGCTTTATTTTGTATTATTATACCACCACCTTTGTCTGCCGGTTTAATTATGATATCTGAATTTTGTGTGAGAATTTTGAGGGATTGTCTTTCTCCATGACTGAGATTGTGTGGTATTCTCTGACGGTGGTCCCCTTGCCTCCTACATAAACTCTTCCTTCTTCCCCATATCCGGACACTTGACAAAGGAGTGCGCATGCCCGACTACGGCATGTTGCGCATGCTCCGAAACGTAGTGATGCCTGGATACGCCTACTAAGGCCAGACTGCCCGTGACGTCAGACGCTGCCGGCCGCCGCTTCAACAGCTCTCTGCATCTCCCTCGCTGTCCCGACCTGGAAGCCGCCTGAGACTACCCTCGGACCTCTCCCGGACGATCGGACCGCACCGGACACAGAGAAGGCAACCAGCCACCTGACTACTCCACAGAGGCCACCACAGTGATTGCTCAGATTTGATCCCAGATGTGAGTCACCATATCCTGTTTGTTCTTAACTAATAAAACTCTTTTTACTGCACTCCAGTGGCGCTTCTCCCCTCATCTTTTATGGTACATTTTGAGCCGCTTCGCTCACCCGGATAGCAGCCCTGAGTGTTGCCCAGCCCTGTATTTCCCCCCCACCCCCCCCCCCCCATCCACCTGGACCAGTGGATCTTTACTCCCCACCCCTCCCCCCTCTGTACCGAGGTCAGCCCAACAGCATACATTACAGGCACTTGAACCTTCTACCCCTTTCCCCCCCTAAGGTCCTCCAGCTCGCAGCCTTTTGATGTGCCATTGTTTTGATCGACTTCCACCTGACTGTAAGCCCCCACTAGCAGCCACTACAGAGAGTTGCACCCCTTGTGAGCGCTGATTCACATACTTTCTATCTCCAGTGTAATGTAAAGGGGGCTAGAGGTATGTGGGGGGGGGGGGGGTGTAATGCTATCTTCATTTATTAGCAGGTGAACGCAGCCCCATGCATTCACATACATTGAATCCGACCCTTAAGTGGAAAAAGTTTGCAGATCCCTGAGCTAGATGATGCTGGACGTCCTCCAGCCAGGAAATGAGGCAGGGCTCTATCTGACTTGCTGCAGCTTCTAATGCACATTGAGAGAAGCTCACAGTGTGCGGTGAAATCAGAGGAAGCCATTTCAGTCCAGGGGAGGTACCGATACAACAGTGTAAGACTGAAGGGGAGGCGGGGGTCAGACTGAACAGGTCACATGACCCATCTTGGGATAGTTGAGATTTGCGATAACTCTGTCCCGTCTGTGTTAATAATCGCCCCATTGGATCAGGTTGGATATTTGATGCAAGGTGCTGGATTTTGCTGCGGCGGCGGTGAAATCGTTAACGTCTGCGAGTCATTTTGCGTCTCCTGTCCTCGGGGTCACTCGCTGTCTCCATTCATTAGGCCGCCTCGTATTCAACTTGTCGCCGCGACCGGAAGGGCCGAGACCGCCAGACAATAAAAAAAAAATTAAAAGGCCATTTCAATGCGCGAAGACGGAGTTTTAATTTTCTGCCTGTCAGAATGTGACACTTCACATATTTTTCTGTCCTCTCCTCCCCCCCACCCCCCTCCTCCTAAATCTGAATTCGCTCTCCCTTCGGAGATGACTGTCCTCATGCGTGATAAGAAAGTGGACCTCAAGGGCAGCTTGTGTCACTCTAGGGGTTGCTGGGATGGCCTCTGCCCAGTGGGGGGCGCAGGTCTGCTAAGCACAAGCAAAACCTGATGAACGTGCAAATGCTGTAACCTAAGCCTGCTAGGGGGCGCTCTCAGATTTACATTTGCTGAGTATTCTGTGTTACTGCTCCTTGCCCATGCTTTGTTAAAGAAGCTGGAATCTTATTAAACGATTGTTTAGGAATAGACCTGAAAACCGAAGTCCATGCAGACATAAAAAGCAGCAACGCATGCGTGTGTTCATTAGAAGGCTGCATTATATAAGCATGCCATATAAATATCTACATGTAGCCTTATATCAGCTTCCTGTAATGCTCTGCACAGCTGCACTGACACTTGGGAGGGAAAGGGGGGGGGGGGGTTCCCTAGGAGTGGTTTAGGTTCTGCTGCAGGGGATGGAGCTGTCACTCTAACAGTGTGAACTTGCTTATAGGAGGGTAGATCACAGGGATGACCTAATCAGCATAGCCAATCAGTGTGAAGATCACAGGGAAGATGTAATCGGCATGGCCAATCAGCAAGCAGATCACAGGAATGATCTACTTGGCATGGCCAGTCAGCATGCAGATCACAGGGATGACCTAATCGGCATGGCCCATCAGCAAGCGGATCACAAGGATGACCTAATTAGCATGGCCAATCAGCAAGCGGATCACAGGGATGACCTAATCGGCATGGCCCATCAGCAAGCGGATCACAGGGATGACCTAATCGGCATGGCCCATCAGCAAGCAGATCACAGGGATGACCTAATCGGCATGGCCCATCAGCAAGCGGATCACAAGGATGACCTAATTAGCATGGCCAATCAGCAAGCGGATCACAGGGATGACCTAATCGACATGGCCCATCAGCAAGCGGATCACAGGGATGACCTAATTAGCATGGCCAATCAGCGTGCAGATCACAGGGATGACGTAATTGGCATGGCCAGTCAGCATGCAGATCACAGGGATGACCTTATCAGTATGGCCAGTCAGCAAGCAGATCACAGGGATGACCTGATCCCAAGGTCAATCGGCAAGCAGAGCGTGATCAGAGACTGTGGACATGGCACAAGAGACGGTCAGAGACTGCTGACATGGCTCGAGATGGTCAGAGACTGTGGACATGGCACAAGAGATGGTCTGAGACTGCGGACATGGCACAAGAGATGGTCAGAGACTACGGACATGGCACAAGGGATGGTCAGAGACTGCGGACATGGCACAAGGGATGGTCAGAGACTGCGGACATGGAACAAGAGATAGTCAGGGACTGCCAACGTGGTACAAGGGACGGTCAGAGACTGCAGACGTGGCACAAGGGACGGTCAGAGACTGCGGACGTGGCACAAGGGGCAGTCAGATATTGCAGACATAGCACAAGGGGCGGTCAGATGTGGAAAAAGAGATGATCAGAGAGCCTTGTAGTTCCGCCACTGCCAGACAGCCTACTATCTAGTGGTGGTTTTGAGCCATTGCAACTCGTTTACTAACTGGTATCTTCCTCTGTCCTCCCCTTATTTTGAGGAGTGGTTAGTTTAGTTTGAGCCGTCCTCAATCCATCCATTACTATATATGTGCTCCTTCTATGGAGGCTCTCAAAACGTATAGAGTTAGGGCTGCAAATAACACTGGGGTGCCTTGCTGCAGCAGCTTACGCATGTATTTGCAATTGTATGCAAACAAATCCCCTGTTTTTAACATGAACTGTTAGACAGGATAATTCAGTTTGTTGCAGGCTGGCTGGTAAGTTGAGCCGGGAATTTTTCTTTCTGTTTTTTTTTTTACATGCTTCACCCTTCCATGTGCTCCTTGTTATTAAAGGAGAAGTACAGCCAAAGCTCGTATGGCTGTACTTCTGTGGATCACAGGAGTGCAGTTCGTTTTCCACTCCTGTGACCCGTTTTCAGCAGACAGCAGGCTGAAGCCCGGTGTCGGCTGATGTCACAGAGCTCAGCCTCTCAGTGAGCCAATGAGAGACTGAACCAGTCGCTTCCACCTCATCCACAGTCCAGCACTCCACAGCCCAGCGCTCTTGAGCCAACCGCTCACACCCCCTCCACAGCCCAGCGCTCCACAGCCCAGCTTTCCTGAGCTGGCTGCTCCCACCCCCTCCACAGTCAAGCGCTCCTGAGATGGCCACTCCCGCCCCCTCCATAGCCCAGCGCTCCTGAGCTGCCCGCTCCCACCTCCTCCACAGCCCAGTGCTCATGAGCCGATGGCTCCTGCCTCCTCCCACAGTCCAGTGCTCCTGAGCCGACCGCTCCCACCCCCTCCACAGCCCAGCGCTCCTGAGCCGGCCGATTTTGTCTCCTCCACAGCCAAGTGCTCCTGAGCCAGCCATTCCCGTCTCCTCCACAGCCAAGTGCTCCTGAGCCAGCCATTCCCGCCTCCTCCACAGCCCAGTGCTCCTGAGCCGACCACTCCTGCCTCCTCCACAGCCCAGTGCTCCTGAGCCGGCCGCTCCCGCCTCTTCCAAAGCCCAGTGCTCCTGAGCCGACCGCTCCTGTCTCCTCCACAGCCCTGTTCTCCTGTGCCGACCTCTCCCGCCCCCTCCACAGCCCAGCAAATGGCCGCTTCCACCCCCTTCACAGCCCAGCGCTCCTGAACCAGCCGCTTCCGCCTCCTCCACAGCCCAGTGCTCCTGAGCCGGCTGCTCCCACCTCCTCCACAGCCCAATGCTCCTGACGCGACCGCTCCTGCCCCCTCCACAGCCCAGCGCTCCTGAGCTGGCCGCTCCCGCCCCCTCCACAGCCCAGCGCTCCTGAGCCGGCCACTCCCGCCCCCTCCATAGCCCAGCGCTCCTGAGCTGCCCGCTCCCGCCTCCTCCACAGCCCAGTGCTCCTGAGCCGACCGCTCCTGCCTTCTCCCACAGTCCAGTGCTCCTGAGCCGGCTACTCCTGCCTCCTCCACAACCCAGCGCTCCTGAGCTGACCGCTCCCACCCCCTCCAGAGCCCAGCACTCCTGAGCTGGCCGCTCCAGCCTCCTCCACAGCCCAGTGCTCCTGAGCCAGCCACTCCGGCTTCCTCCACAGCCCAGTGCTCCTGAGCCGACTGCTCCCACCGCCTCCACGGCCCAGCGCTCCTGAGTCAGCCGCTCCCGCCTCCTCCACAGCCCAGCGCTCCTGACCAGGCCGCTCCCACCTCCTCCACAGCCCAGTGCTCCTGAGCCGACCGCTCTGCCTCCTCCACAGCCCAGTGCTACTGAGCCGGCCGCTCCTGCCTCCTCCACAGCCCAGCGCTCCTGAGCCGACCGCTCCCACCCCCTCCACAGCCCAGCGCTCCTGAGCCGCCAACTTCTGCCTCCTCCACAGCCCAGTGCTCCTGAGCCAGCCACACCCACCTCCTCTACAGCCCAGTGCTCCTGAGCCAGCCACACCCGCCTCCTCCACAGCCCAGTGCTCCTGAGTTGACCGCTCTTGCCTCCTCCACAGCCCAGTGCTCCTGAGCTGGCCGCTCCTGCCTCCTCCACAGCCCAGTGCTCCTGAGCCGGCCGCTCCCGCCTCCTCCACAGCCCAGTCCTCCTGAACCGACCTCTCTTGCCCCCTCCACAGCCCAGCGCTCCGGAAACGGCCGCTCCCACCCCCTTCACAACCAAGCGCTCCTGAGCTGGCCTCTCCTGCCTCCTCCACAGCCCAGTGCTCCTGAGTCGGCCGCTCCCGTCCCCTCCACAGACTAGCGCTTCTGAGCCGGCCGCTCCCACTCCCTCCACAGTCCAGCGCTCTACAATTTGTAATAACTTTATTGCTATCACAAGGGATGAACAACATCCCTTGTGACAGCATGGGCCTTGACAGGTCCTCTTTATGGAGAGATTTGGGGTCTATTAGACCTCAAATCTCCCCTCTGGCCCCCCATACAGCCAATCAGATCGAGATCAGTCCGGCTACTTCTCTGGCAGTTGGTGGCCAGGTAAACAAAGGGGCAGAACCAGAAATGATGAATACTCGTCGCTCCCGGTTTCCAGGGTTACAGATAGAGGGGAATGATGTCAGTTCCTCTCTCTCTGTCCCAGGCAGCAAGCGCCGCCGGCTGCACTGATCCTGGCCTCCGAGATGGGACAGTAGAGCCCGGGAGACGTGACGGCAGCGGCGGGAGGGGGTTGGGCAGTGCCAGGACAAGATCATTTAGAGCCCAGGGCGATCATGCCAAATGGCGCCCCCTCTCCAAGATGTAAGAGCATTATGTGTAAGCAAAAATCCCCCCCCCCCAAAAAAATAAAATGAGCACTAATCTACATGCTTCCCCCTAAGTAGAAATCCCCCCTCCTCCTAGCAGAAATCCCCCCTCTCAGCAGAAATCCCCCCCTCCTAGCACGAATACCCCCCCCATCTCCCTCCTAGCACAACCCCCCGCCTGTACTTCGCCTCCTAGCGCAAATACCCCCCAAATCATCCCTACTAGCACAAATACCCCCCCCCCCCCCCAGAAAAAAAAAACACAATCACCCCTCCTAGCACAAATCCTTTACCCCTCAATATTCCCCTCCAAGCACAAATCCTCTCCCCCCCCCCCCAGTCCAACCCCCCCCCCTCTGGCACAAATCCCCCCATCCTAGCACAAATCCCCCATCCTAGCACAACCCCCCAAAGCTTCCCCTCCTAGCACAAATACCGCCCAATCATTCCTACCAGCACAAATCCCCCCCCCCCACCAAAAAAAAATCACCCCTACTAGAACAAACCCACTACCCCTCAAAGTTCTCCTCCAGACACAAATCCTCTCCCCCCACTCCCAAGCCCCTTTCCCATCACAAATCCCCCCCCAGTCCCCAATTCAAGCCAAAATCCCCCCTAATCCCCCCTCCTAGCACAAATCCTCCCTCCCCCAATCTTGCCATCCTAGCACAAATATCCCCCAATCCCCCCTTCCAAAAAAAATGTCCCCTCCTAGCACAAATTATTTTCCCGTTTACCATATGACCTCTTCTCGCACAAACCCCCCAAATCCTTCTCTCCATCCTCCCTGTCAGCACACATCCCCCAATCCCCCTTCTTAGCACAAATTCACCCCAATCCCTCCCTCCTAGCACAAATCCCCCCTGATCTTCCTGTCCTAGCACAAATCCTCCACCCCCCAACACAAATCCCTGGAAAATCACCACTCCTAGCACCCATCCCCCAAAATTTCTCCACCTAAAACAATTTGTACCCTCTGCTGTCTCCCTCCTGCCCACCCCTTGTCCCAGTCGGATCACTTCTGTCTGAAACGGAATCGCCGTCTGCAAAAAGTGAAATACCGCGATGATGCCTGTAGGTGACCCCACCATCCCGATATAACCACTGAACCCGAGGATGTACTGGTACTTCCATTTTGGGGAAGTGGTTAGGCTTTGACAATAAGCCCCCCCCCCCAGTGGCGTAGCGTGGGTTGTCAGCACCCGGGGCAAGGCAAGTAATTTGCGCCCCCTAATCCGCGGGATTTTAGCACTCGAGTCTCTTCCACTAGATTAGTTAAAGAAACCCTTACCCCCTAAGCACATGTATTGTTTGTTATGAAAATACTGATGTAATTAAAGTAAAATGCATCTAAATACATGTTTGAATGACCAGCGTGCCCCCTTTCAAAGTAAAATGCATCTAAATACAAGTTTGAATGACCAGCGTGCCCCCTTTCAATGCAGAGAGACCAGCATGTCCCCTTTCAATGCAGAATGACCAGCGTGCCCCCATTCAATGCAGAGAGACCAGCGTGCCCCCATTCAATGCAGAATGACCAGCGTGCCCCCATTCAATGCAGAGAGAACAGTGTGCCCCCTTTCAGTGCAGAATGACCAGCATGCCCCCATTTAATCGACAGAGACCAGCATGTCCCCTTTCAATGCAGAATGACCAGCGTGCCCCCATTCAATGCAGAGAGACCAGCGTGCCCCCATTCAATGCAGAATGACCAGCGTGCCCCCATTCAATGCAGAGAGAACAGTGTGCCCCCTTTCAATGCAGAATGACCAGCATGCCCCCATTTAATCGACAGAGACCAGCCTGCCCCCTTTCAATGCAGAATGATCAGCGTGCCCCCTTTCAATGCAGTGACCAGCGTGCCCCCTTTCAATGCAGAATGACCAGTGTGCCCCCTTTCGATGCAGAGTGACCAGCGTGCCCCCTTTCAGTGCAGAGAGACCAGCTTGCCCCTTTTCAATGCAGAGAGATCAGCGTGCCCCCTTTCAATGCAGAGAGACCAGTGTGCCCCCTTTCAATGCAGAATGACCAGTGTGCCCCCATTCAATGCAGAGAGACCAGCGCGCCCCCTTTCAATGCAGAGAGACCAGCGTGCCCCCTTCAATGCAAAGAGACTTACCTGCAGCGGCGGCTTCTCCTCAGTTCCCCGCGTTTTCTCGAGTCCTCCCGCCTCCTCCTTTCGGCCAATCAGGAACGGGTCTCGGACCCGCTTCCTGATTGGCCAGGAGGAGGATCCATGTGACAATAGCGAATTTTCATTTGCTATTGTCACACAATGGGTGGGCTCTGGGCGCACTGCTTTGCGCCTCGGGTCCACCCTTTTTTGAAGCCTATTAGAGCCTCTGGCTCTAATCAGGTGATTAAAAAAAAAAAAAAACACTCTGTGGCAGCGCTGCTAAACTGACTAAGCAGTGAGGAGAGGCGGCATAGGCAGGGCTTGGTTTGCAACGCCACCTCACCCTACACCAATGGACAGGTGAGGCGCAGTCCAGCCCCTCCCCGCCTCGACCCGCCATTTTCAGCCATAGGGCAGCCACGCTGGACATCTCCCAGCCTAAAGATGGAGGCAGCCACAGACAGTGTGTGAACTGTGTATGTCATAGTCAGTGACACTGCGGATGCGCCCCCCCAGATGTTGCGCCCGGTGCGGCCCGCCCCCCCTGCACCCCCCACGCTACGCCACTGCCCCCCCCCCATTCACATAGGTACGTTTTGACATGGAATTCGACATGTCAAATCTGAGCCAATTGCCGGCAACAGCACCATCTGAATTGATGTGGCGCTGATTTTGAATTTTTTTGGATTCCCAAAAGTAGTTTCTGCACTATTTTTGGCGACTTTCAGACTGAAAATGCCGGTTTGAAATCGTGCAAATTCAGCTGAACTCGCACGATTTCAAACCCGACCTCCGTGTAAACCTAGGCTAAAACCTGGAAGCTGTGGGTTATTATGTGTGATTTGAAAGACATCTATGCGGCTTCATGCTCAGATGTCTATTAAAGTCGCACCCGAAAACGCCAAATATAGTGCAGGAACTACTTTTGCAATTGGAACAGTGCCATTGCCGGCAATAGGCTGCGACTTGTCATTCGATTTGACCATGTGAATGAGGGCTAAAACCTGGAAGCTGATTGGTTTCTATGCAGAGCTGCACCAAGTTTTGCACTCTCCCGTTTTAGTAAATCAACCCCAATGTCTTATTGAAGAGTGAAGCTCAGGGGAGGACTTGGGCAGGGGGGCAATTTCCCCCCTGGAGCGCTCTGATGCCCCGTAAAAAGGCAGCACCCCTTCTGCCACAGACATGCCTAAAGAATTTCTGGTGAAGAGAAGTAAAAAGTCCCAAACCGCTGACCTAGTCCCCACGGCTGACCTAGTCCCCACAGCTGACCTAATCCCCACCGCTGACCTACTCTTCACCGCTGACCTAGTCCCCACCAAGTTTTGCACTCTCCCGTTTTAGTAAATCAACCCCAATGTCTTATTGAAGAGTGAAGCTCAGGGGAGGACTTGGGGCAGGGGGGCAATTTCCCCCCTGGAGCGCTCTGATGCCCTGTAAAAAGGCAGCACCCCTTCTGCCACAGACATGCCTAAAGAATTTCTGGTGAAGACCGCTGACCTAGTCCCCACGGCTGACCTAGTCCCCACGGCTGACCTAGTCCCCACCGCTGACCTAGTCCCCACGGCTGACCTAGTCCCCACGGCTGACCTAGTCTCCACGGCTGACCTATTCCCCACGGCTAACCTAGTCTCCACGGCTGACCTAGTCCCCACCACTGACCTAGTCCCCACGGCTGACCTAGTCCCCACGGCTGACCTAGTCCCCACGGTTGACCTAGTCTCCACGGCTGACCTAGTCCCTGTTAGCATACAAGGTTTGTATTATATCAGCAACAAATACTATATGTCATTGTTGTGTGCCTCTTACATTGTATGACCACTGGATGGCAGTGTTACATTTGTGAGTTCATGTTTTGTCTATGCCTCAAAGAGTAATAAAGAAGAGTTCCTGCTCAGAACAGGAAGCAGTGTTCAGTGAAACAACAGACTGTCTGCCTGTGCATTGTTTTAGCCCCAAAAGGTTATATCTAACAGTCCCCACGGTTGACCTAGTCCCCACGGCTGACCTAGTCCCCACCGCTGACCTAGTCTCCACGGCTGACCTAGTCTCCACGGCTGACCTAGTCCCCACCGCAGACCTAGTTTCCACGGCTGACTTAGTCCCCACCGCTGACCTAGTCTCCACGGCTGACCTAGTCCCCACGGCTGACCTAGTCCCCACGACTGGCCTAGTCCCCACGACTGGCCTAGTCCCCACCTCTGGCCTAGTCCCCACTGCTGACCTAGTCTCCCACCACTGACCTAGTCCGCACCGCTAAATGCAGGTTGAAAACAAGGACAGAGCGCAGGCCTCCTCCCCCACCATGGATGGTGTAAACTGTGTCTGAGCAGAGGCCGGTTCCATGCCCCACTGGAGACTCTCCTCCCCCATCCAGCCCCGACCAAGCTGTCCTAGCTCCCCCCAACTGCCCCCTGCTGGCCACATCGGGAACCCGGATTCGGCAGGTGAGTAGATTACCTGAAGAGGAGCTTCAGCCTGGAATGGGGGTCAGGAGGAGGCCGGGAAGAGAGAGAGTGGGAGGGGGGGCCGAGTCGCTGCACCATGGGCCTCTGGTTTCTACTTGCCCCCTGGGCTGAAAGTTGCCAGTCAGCCTCTGGTGAAGCTGCCTGTTAGATGATGCCAAGTCACTGTCTGAACAAACTGGGTATAAGGAGGAGTGTCCATGCATGAAGCGACATTTGAAACCGATTATCCAAATAGGTCGCCATGGGCAGATTTGGTCAATGGATATTGCCCCGAGCTGATTGGCTATCATGTGACCCAAACCTTCGCTCATCATCAGTCCAGATCCTGGTCTCTGCGCCTAATAAACCACACGCATTGCGTCATCATCGTTTACGTGCGTCAAGAGACTTTTGCGTTCCTCCCACCGCCAATCAGAGCTGAATGTAAAGGTTGACATGAGCAGAGAGGATTCTGGGAACTGTGGCTGCCTGTCCTCCAGCAGTGAGTCGGATTATCAGAGACTGCAGCACCGGCTCCCCCTCCCCCCTCCTCCCTGTGACTGCCCAGCGCTCGCTGTTGTGTCTGGCACATGCTGGGCACAGGGGGAGGATTTCACCGCATTAACCATCCTGCGTCTCTCGCTTCTCCGGAGGACAGGGGACTGCGGCAGGCTGTGTTCTCCAGACGCTGGCAGCCTGTGGGCACCGAGGAGGGGGAGGGGGAGGGCAGACGCGGGGCTCACCGCTGTCACACATCATCATCATCCGTCCACTCCCTGACCTTTTCACATGACACCCGTCTGGGAACGCCGACGCCTGATTTCTGACCCTCCTGGACTTGTCACCGCACCAAATTGTCGTAAAATGAAAATATATATAAGATGACAGCGGGGGCGCCACCGGCATGGAGGAATAATTATCTGAATAATGGAGTGGAGGGGGGGGGGGCCCTTCCGAAAATGGCTTTTCCTTCTGCCTTTCCCACCGCTACCATAAAAGTACAAGGAGGACTGAAAGCCGGAATAAACCCAAAACCAACATTCATTATAGTGCAGCTTTACCGATCCTTCAATGTGGCGGCTGCATTCCTTTTATTTTTTTAGGCTTTCTTTCTTCTATTTTTATCTGCTGATCCAGCCAGCAAGTCTGTTGCTTTTCACAAGCTCTCCAGCAGAATGTATCAGTTTACATGGATGAGGCAAAAAAACAATGTAACACTGGCAATGGTGCTTACAATGATCAGCTTTTATTTATTCATGTAAAACCTCTACGCCAAAAGGGAAAGAAAACTGATTGCTGTAAAGATGAAGTTTGTTAGTGTATTTAAATCTGCTATTCCATCCAACACTCTCCTCCAAGACTGACAATACTGCTGTCCAAAGGTGCCCCCCTGTGCTCCTTAATTCCAGAGTAGGGGCGCTTTAATACAGGGGGTATGCTACTGGCCAGATCACCAGGTGAAAGCAGGGGGGGGGGGGAAGCCAGCATCCAGATCCAGGAAGGGGGAGGGAGCCAGCATCCAGATCCAGGAAGCGGGGAGAGCCAGCATCCAGATCCGGGAAGGGGGGGAGCCAGCATCCAGATACGGAAAGGGGGGGGAGCCAGCATCCAGATCCGGGAAGGGGGCGGAGCCAGCTTCCAGATCCAGGAGGGGGGGAGCCAGCATCCAGATCCAGGAAGGGGGGGAGCAAGCATCCAGATCCGGGAAGGGGGGGGAGCCAGCATCCAGATCCGGGGGGAGCCAGCATCCAGATCCAGGAAGCGGGGGGAGCCAGCATCCAGATCCAGGAGGGGGGGGGCTAGCATCCAGATCCAGGAAGGCGGGGGGGGAGGAGCAAGCATCCAGATCCGGGAAGGGGGGGAGCCAGCATCCAGATCTGGGGGGGGAGCCAGCATCCAGATCCAGGAAGCGGGGGGAGCCAGCATCCAGATCTAGGAAGGGGGGGGAGCTAGCATCCAGGAAGCGGGGGGGGGAGCAAGCATCCAGATCCGGGAAGGGGGGGAGCCAGCATCCAGATCCAGGGGGGGGGAGCCAGCATCCAGATCCAGGAAGCGGGGGGAGCCAGCATCCAGATCCGGGAAGCAGGGAGGAGCCGGCATCCAGATCCGGCAAGCGGGGGGGGCTAGCATCCAGTTCCGGGAAGCAGGGAGGAGCCAGCATCCAGATCCAGGAAGGGGGGGAAGCCAGCATCCAGATCTGGGAAGGGGGGGAGCCAGAGCATCCAGATCCGGGAAGGGGAGGGGGGAGCCAGCATCCAGATCCAGGAAGGGGGGGGGGGAGCCAGCATCCAGATCTGGGAATCGGGGGGGGAGCCAGCATCCAGATCTGGGAATCGGGGGGGAGCCAGCATCCAGATCTGGGAAGGGGGGGAGCCAGCATCCAGATCTGGGAAGCGGGGGGGGAGCCAGCATCCAGATCCAGGAAGAGGGGGGGGGAGCCAGCATCAAGCTCCGGGAACGGGGGGAGCCAGCATCCAGATCCAGGAAGGGGAGGGAGCCAGCATCCAGATCAGGGGAGGGGGGGAGCCAGCATCCAGATCCAAGAAGGGGGGGGAGCCAGCATCAAGCTCCGGGAAGGGGGGGAGCCAGCATCCAGATCCAGGAAGGGGAGGGAGTCAGCATCCAGATCCAGGAAGGGGGGGAAGCCAGCATCCAGATCTGGGAAGGGGGGGAGCCAGAGCATCCAGATCCGGGAAGGGGGGGAGCCAGAGCATCCAGATCCGGGAAGGGGGGGGAGCCAGCATCCAGATCCACGAAGGGGGGGGGGGGCAGCCAGCATCCAGATCCAGGAAGTGGGTGGTGACTCTGGACACCTGAGCAAAAATGTTGCCAGGTATGAGCGTTATGTTTCAGCAAAAATCCCCCCACAAAAACCCTGAGCACTAATCTGCATGTTTACCCCCTAAGGATAAATTCCCCCTCCTCCCAGTACAAATCTGCCCCCCCTGACGAAATCTCCTCTCCCAGCACAGATGCGCCCCCCCCCCCCCAAGAAAAAAAAATCACCCCTCCTACCACAAATACTCTACCCTTCAAATCCCTCCAATTCTCTCTCCAGGTACCCATCCCGATCCTCCTCCCAGCTCAAATGCCCCCCCCCCCCCCAAAAAAAAAATCACCACACCTACCAGAATTACTTTACCCTTCAAATCCCTCCAATTCTCTCTCCAAGTACCCATCCCGATCCCCCTCCCAGCACAAATGCCCCCCCCCAAAAAAAAAAAAATCACCACACCTACCAGAATTACTTTACCCTTCAAATCCCCCCCCCCATTCCCTCTCCAAGAACACATCCCGATCCCCCTCCCAGCACAGATGCCCCCCCCCCAGCACAGATCTCCCTACCTTCAAATTCCCCCTTCTAGCATAAATAACGCCCCCCCAACAAAAAGAACATTCCCTCCTAGCACAATTCCCTTCCCCTCTCTACCATATCACTTCTTCTAGCACAAACCCCCCAAAATCCTCCCTTCTAGCACAAATCCTTCTCCCCCACCCTAGGGTTGCCACCGCATCCCTTTAATCCAGGGATCGATCCCCCGCTGAGAAAAACGGAGTCCGCCTGACGGACTTCAAGTGTGAAAAGGGCCTAAAGGATGGAATGTAGTCCCGGGATCTCAGCTGATTGGAGGCAGCTGACTGATTACTCTGATGATTCCAGGTGTGATCCCGGACGGTCCCAGAGCAGCCAGTGTTGGAGGAAGATTGGGAAGGAGAGTCAATGAATGGAGGTAAGGCCCCTTTCACAATTGTGCGACTTGGGACTGCAAAGTCACATGACAAGTTGTACTCCATAATATACAAATAGTATTGTTTATATCTGTGCGACTTCAAGCGGAATTCCGCCTCCCCCTCCACCACCTCCCAAAATTAAAAGTCAGCAGTTACACACACTGTACACATACTGTAGCTGCTGACTTTTAATATTAGGACACTTACCTGTCCTGGAGTCCAGCGATGTTGGCACTGCAGCCAATGTTTCTATTGGCTGTCGGGTGCTGCCGCCGCCTTTGCCGGTAGGGGAACCCAGCAGTGAAGCCTTGCGGCTTCATGGGCGGGTCCCTACTGCACATACGCGAAGCGCACTGCCCATTTGGATTGGCCCGGCAGTGGGGGAAGGAGGATGGGGCCAGACTTCCGAGAGACGGCACCGCGACGCTGTTTTCCGGAAGTGGGGAACGGTACCTGTCAAACCTCCTACCTGAAATGTGACACCGGAGGGGGGGGGGGGGAAGCAAAAGAGCGGAAGTTCCACTTTTGGGTGGAACTCCGCTTTCAGGTCGCAATGACTTTAAAGTAGTCCCTGCACTACTTTGAGATGATTTTAATGCGTTTTGAGGTCCATAGACATGGCTTCAAGTCCAGTCAAAATCGTTGTGGTAAAATTGGGCAACTTTTAGGTCGCATAAGCGTGAAAGGGGCCTTAGCATGTCTCCTGCTCCACCCCCACAGAAAACCTGCGCACTCTGCATGGTAAGGGTCCTTTCACGCGGGCTTTCCGAACCGGTCTGTCTGTCAATTTTTCAGGCGGATCTGATAGGACGCTCAATGTACCCCTATGGGGCAGCGGATGTTGGCGGTGACATGTTCGCTGGCACTCACTACTATCCGATCCAATCCTGTCCGTGAAATCCAGACGGATGGAAACCCTATTTTCCATCCGTCTGGAGGATCGGATCGGATGAAAACGGACAGGCGGTCCATTTTCATCCGATCTCCCATAGAGGACAGCGGGGATCTGACAGCTCCGTCCCTGCACAGTAAGCGGAGACGGACCTGTCATCCGCCTGCTCAGTGGGGATTGGCGGATCGATCCCCGCTGAGCAAAACTGAGTCCGCCAGGCGGAAAGCCCGTGTGAAAGGACCTTAAGGTGTTCGTTGCACTGGAGGATGCCTATAAAATACAATGTAACTTATTCGATCTCTTAAGGCTTGTTCCCATTACATGCGGTGACTTGCATTTTTTCTGCAGTCGATAGGGTGTTCTGTCGAATAGTTCATCCAGACGGATAATGCCTCCGAGGATCTGGGCATGATGTAACGTCACTTCAGCTGATCTATTGATCAGCTGGCGTGATGTCAGCACTGTGCATGCACAGATCATAGGAGGCATTATCTGACGGGATGCAAAGCACAGAGGGAGAATCTAATTGTCAGATTCTGCCTCGCTCTCTCTGCGCATGCGTGAGTCTTGAGCGACAGAATCCGCCCTACAACACCTCCAAATCCACACAACAACAATAGTATTCTGTCTGTGATGCCACTCAAGTCTCACGCATGCGCAGAGAGAGCGAGCCAGAGTCTGACAACTAGATTCTCCCTCCGTGCTTTGCAGATCATTGGATAATGCCTCCCATGATCTGCGCATGCACGGTGTTGACGTCACACCAGCTAATCAGCTGAAGAGATTTTACGTACTGCGCATGCACATCTCGTCAGAGACAGAGCATAGGCCACAATTGTTTTCCATGTGCCCCTTTCACACCTTCGATCTAAAATAAAAAATATATAAAAATGCGCGGGGTCTATGCCAGGCTTTTTGGGTCTAGTTTGAATTTTGAGGGGACCCCCCCCCCCATGCCAACACTTTTTAAAAAAATGGCGTGAACCTTTAGAATGTTCTGGTCTAGCCATAGGCCCATAGCTGTTCTTCAAGCTACTTCATGGTAGTCAGCAATGAGTCTATAGACTGTTTCAGGCTCGCAATATCTGTTCTGCAATCTATTTCATGGTCCTCAGCCATGAACCTATAGAATGTTCTGATCTAGCCATATCTGTTCTGCCAGCTACTTCATGGTCCTCAGCCACGAATCTACAGACTGTTCCAGTCTCGCCATATCTGTTCTGCAATCTACTTCATGGTCCTCAGCCATGAATCTACAGACTGTTCCAGGCTCGCCATATCTGTTCTGCCAGCTACTTTATGGTCCTCAGCCATGAATTTATAGACTGTTCCAGGCTCGCCATATCTTTTCTGCAAGCTACTTCATGGTCCTCAGCCATGAATCTATAGACTGTTCCAGTCTTGCCGTATCTGTTCTGCCAGCTACTTTATGGTCCTCCGCCATGAATTTATAGACTGTTCCAAGCTCGCCATATCTGTTCTGCAATCCACTTCATCAGCCGTGAACCTATAGACTGTTCAGGTCTAACCTTATCTGTTCTGCAAGCTACTTCATGGTCTCAAGCTGTGAACCTTTAAAATGTACAGATTCCCCCCCCCCCCCCCCAAAATTCATACCAGAGCCTTATCTGAGCATGCAGCCTGGCAGGTCAGGAAAAGGAGGGGAAGAGCAAGCCCGCCCCCCTCCTGGACCATACCAGGCAACAACTCCCACAACATGGGGGGGGGGGGATGAGTGATTTTGAGTGGGGCAGCTCTGCCCATGCCCCAAAGCACCTTCCCCTCATGTTGATGGGGACAAGGGCCTCTTCCCGAAAACCCTGGTTGTAGGGGTCTGCGGGCAGGGGGCTTATCGAAATCTGGAACCCCCCTTTCAGAAAGGAAGCCCCCGGATCCTGCCCCCCCCCATGTGAATGAGTATGGGGATGTTACCTGTCATCACAAGGGGCAGGTTCCCCAGGTTACGTCATCGAATGGCCACGCCCCATGGCTATTAAAAGAAATGGCAGATAGCGGAAGACAACACAACGGAGGAAGATGGCTTTTTTTTTTGTTTTTAGCGAGTAAGAGGCGGCGAGGAAGAAGACAGTACTAGGGGGAGAAGAAATAGCCAGGGGGAGAAGACTGCACCAGAGGGAGAAGAAATTACCAGAGGAAGAAGACATCGGTGTTGGACAAAAAAGACACGTTGGAGCTACGATGGGGGACATTTTTAATAAAGGAATTGTCAAAAACCGTCTCTTGTTGTGTTTTTTTTTTTTTTTTTTTTTATAACACTTCACTGCTTTTTGGGGTGAATGGGTAGGGGTATAATGTATTCACATAGGAAGGGGGGCTGGGATCCATTACCCCCTTTCTTAAAGTGGCTTTCCAGCTTCCCATAAGCCCCCTGCCTGCAGACACCCACAACCACCGCCCAGGGTTGTCGGGAAGAGGGCCTTGACCCCATCAACAGAGCCGCCCCACCATAAAGCAGCCATCCCCCCCATGTTGAAGGCATGCAGCCTGGTATGGTTTAGGAGTGGGCGCTCGCTTGTCCCCTCCCTTTCCTGACCTGCCGGGCTAAGGGTTTGGTATGGGTTTTGGGGGGGGGGGGTCTCCTCTGAATCCTAGACCCAAAGGGCCTGGTATGGACCTAGGGGGAAGCCCCACACCAAATATATATATATATTTAGCTGTCAGCGGGTAAACCCGCTAAAAACTGATGACTCATTGGTTGTTAAGAACATGGCAGCCGGCTTCCAGGCCAGCTCCTTAGCAACCAGCAATGTACACTGTGTTTTACAGTGTGTTTAACCAATTGCCGACCGCCCCACGCAGATTTACCGCAGCAGGGCGCATAATCACGTAGATCTACGTGATTACATTTAACCCCTTGATCACCCCCAGTATTAACTCCTTGCCAGTGTCATTTATACAAGTGCATATTATTTTGCACAGATTACTGTATTAATGTCACTGGTCCCCAAAAAGTATCAGTTATAGGTCCGATCTGTCCACTGCAATGTCGCAGTCCCGCTAAAAATCGCTGATCGCCGCCATTATTAATAAAAAAAAAGTCCAAAAATCTTTCCCATACTTTGTAAACGCTATAACTTTTGCGCAAACCAAATAAAAATTTGCTTTTTGGGATTTTTTTTTACCAAAAATATGTAGCAAAACACAAATTGGCCTAAACTGATGAAAAATTAGATTTAAAAAAAAATTTTTTATTGGGAATGTTTTATAGCAGAAAGTAAAAAATATTTTTTTTTTCCAAAATTGTCGCTCTTTTTTTTTTTTTTTTTTTTTATTGTTTCTAGCGCAAAATCTAAAAAACGCACAGGTGATCAAAAGAAAGCTCTATTTGTGGGGAAAAAAAGGACATTAATTGTATTTGGGTACAGCGTCGCGCAGTGCCGAATCGCAAAAAAATGGCCTGGTCATTAAGGGGGGTAAAACCCTCCGGAGCTGAAGTGGTTAAAGAGGAAAAAAACAAGCAAAATGCATTAAAACTGAATGGAAAAACGCATTAAAAAATGGGGGATTGCAAAACGTGTCTGTAAAATGCATCAAGCGCTAACACGTAGATGTGAACCTTTGTAAGAAAGGTGAACGTAAACAGGCAAGCAGTGCGATGAGCTGACACTGATACTAGCCGGTGCGGTAAGACGCCATGTTTTACCACACAGTCCAATGTGAACCAGGCGTCCTGCAACTCCACGCCGGCCGGTGCCCCAGGCTTGTCCTGGCACAGGGTCACATAATTAGCATTTGCCGGGCCTGTATGGGCAACAGGGAAGGTCAGTGTTTGTGTTCAGGCCTCTCTGCAGAGACCAGAGTGCAACATTCTTCATAGTAGCCAAGATATACAGATCAGGGGCCCCTGGGGCCCAATCAGCCGTCTTTAGCCATCTGCCAGGTTTATAATGTTAACGAACTCCCAGTCTCCTAAAGCTTGTCCTCATTATCCCTATCTACAGTATATGTGTGTGTGTGCTCTATGCTGCTTCTTGTATCGCCATTATTGTGACTATGGGAGAAGGAGATATTTGGGACTAAAGATAGCCATAGATGGATAGAATTTTCAACAAAATTTTTTTAGGAAAAGTCTTGGGAAAATTGTTGTACGAACATTCTCAAAACATTTGTTTAAAAATAACAAATATGTTCTACGTGCCTGCTCTGTGTAAATGGTTTTGCACAGAGCAGCTCGGATCCTCTTCTTCTCGGGTCCGTCAATGGCTCTTCTGGCCCCTCCCTCCTGTTGAGTGCCCCCACAGCAAGCAGCTTGCTATCCCACATGGAAGAAACATATATTTAAAATATATTTAAAAAAAAACATTTTTTTTTATTTTTCCCAAATATATTGGAAATATATTTGAAATGCTACAATTTTGGCCATATTCAATATATTTCTAAAAAAAATTTCCCTAAATATATTGGAAATATATTTTTCTTCCATATGGGATGGGGGCACCTGAGCTGAGCCGCTGCTCTGTGTGTCTATTTAGACAGGCAGCTGTGGCTCAGCTCCACGCCCTCTGTCTCCTGATTGGCTCACTGACTTTTATTGACAGCAGCAGTAGCCAATGGTGTCCACTGCTGTGTCCCAGCCAATCAGGAGGGAAAGTCCTGGACAACCGAAGCTCTTGTGCAACATTGCTGGATAGAGATGGAGCTCAGGTAAGTATTAGCGGGGCAGAGGGGGGGCTGCTGCACACAGAAGGCTTTTTATCCTAATGCATAGAATGCACCTTCTGCCTTTACAATCACTTTAATTCTGAATTTACAGTTTCACGTCACTGCTCACTAGTTAATGGATAGGCTGCATTCTCAGTGATGTCACCGGTCTCTAGTGATTGGATAGGCTGCATTCTCAGTGATGTCACCGGTCTCTAGTGATTGGATAGGCTGCATTCTCAGTGATGTCACCGGTCTCTAGTGAGTGGATAGGCTGCATTCTCAGTGATGTCACCGGTCTCTAGTGAATGGATAGGCTGCATTCTCAGTGATGTCACCAGTCTCTAGTGAATGGATAGGCTGCATTCTCAGTGATGTCACTGGTCTCTAGTGAATGGATAGGCTGCATTCTCAGTGATGTCACCGGTCTCTAGTGAATGGATAGGCTGCATTCTCAGTGATGTCACCAGTCTCTATTGAATGGATAGGCTGCATTCTCAGTGATGTCACCGGTCTCTAGTGAGTGGATGGGCTGTATTCTCAGTGATGTCACCGCTCTCTAGTGAATGGATAGGCTGCATTCTCCATGATGTCACCGGTCTCTAGTGAATGGATAGGCTGTATTCTCAGTGATGTCACCGGTCTCTAGTGATTGGATAGGCTGCATTCTCAGTGATGTCACCGGTCTCTAGTGAATGGATAGGCTGCATTCTCAGTGATGTCACCGGTCTCTAGTGAATGGATAGGCTGCATTCTCAGTGATGTCACCAGTCTCTATTGAATGGATAGGCTGCATTCTCAGTGATGTCACCGGTCTCTAGTGATTGGATAGGCTGCATTCTCAGTGATGTCACCGGTCTCTAGTGAATGGATTGGCTGCATTCTCAGTGATGTCACCAGTCTCTATTGAATGGATAGGCTGCATTCTCAGTGATGTCACCGGTCTCTAGTGAGTGGATGGGCTGTATTCTCAGTGATGTCACCGCTCTCTAGTGAATGGATAGGCTGTATTCTCAGTAATGTCACCGGTCTCTAGTGAATGGATAGGCTGCATTCTCAGTGATGTCACCGGTCTCTAGTGAATGGATAGGCTGCATTCTCAGTGATGTCACCGGTCTCTAGTGATTGGATAGGCTGCATTCTCAGTAATGTCACCGGTCTCTAGTGAATGGATAGGCTGCATTCTCAGTGATGTCACCATTCTCTATTGAATGGATAGGCTGCATTCTCAGTGATGTCACTGGTCTCTAGTGAGTGGATGGGCTGTATTCTCAGTGATGTCACCGGTCTCTAGAGAAGGGATAGGCTGCACTCTCAGTGATGTCACCGGTCTCTAGTGATTGGATAGGCTGAATTCTCAGTGATGTCACCAGTCTCTAGTGATTGGATAGGCTGCATTCTCAGTAATGTCACCGGTCTCTAGTGAATGGATAGGCTGCATTCTCAGTGATGTCACCGGTCTCTAGTGAATGGATAGGCTGCATTCTCAGTGATGTCACCGGTCTCTAGTGAATGGATAGGCTAAATTCTCAGTGATGTCACCGGTCTCTAGTGAATGGATAGGCTGCATTCTCAGTGATGTCACCGGGTCTCTAGTGATTGGATAGGCTGCATTCTCAGTGATGTCACCAGTCTCTAGTGAATGGATAGGCTGCATTCTCAGTGATGTCACCGTTCTCTAGTGATTGGATAGGCTGCATTCTTAGTGATGTCACCGGTCTCTAGTGATTGGATAGGCTGTATTCTCAGCAGAGTTGTATAATGTACTCGAAACCAATACTTGAGTAAAAGTACAAGTGCTCGATCAAAAAGTGACTTGAGTAGAAGTGGAAGTGCTCGATCAAAAAGTGACTTGAGTAGAAGTACTAAAGTATTCAACATTTTTTGTACTTAAGTATTGCAAGTAGTTTTTTTAAAAATTTTGCTACTCAAGTACTGAAAGTAAAAGTACGAGTAGTTTTGAAAAAAAAATTGCTACTCAAGTACTGAAAGTAAAAGTACAAGTACTGTGTTATGTAGTTATTAAAGAAAGAAGTCAAAAGTTTGAACATCATATTGTTTTTTATTATTTCAAATGCAGCTTTTATTTATACATACAGTAGCATTTATTGTCGTATGCGCTGATAATACACATGTTATGAGCTTCATGAAACCTGCCATCTACTGTTCTGGCAGTGGTAATTTTTATAATTGTAACGAGTAACTATGCAGCACAAAAAAAAAATATCAGAGTAGAAGTATTGAAATCATTGAAAAAATGTAGTGAAGTAAAAGTGGAAGTAGGAGAAAAGAATTCTACTCTAGGAAAGTACAGATACCGCCTTTCGGTACTTAAGTACAGTAGTGAAGTAGTTCTACTTAGTTACTATACATCTCTGATTCTCAGTGATGTCACCGGTCTCTAGTGAATGGATAGGCTGCATTCTCAGTGATGTCACCGCTCTCTAGTGAATGGATAGGCTGCATTCTCAGTGATGTCACTGGTCTCTATAGAAGGGGATAGGCTGCATTCTCAGTGATGTCACCGCCGGTCTCTATTGAATGGATAGGCTGCATTCTCAGTGATGTCACTGGTCTCTAGTGAATGGATAGGCTGCATTCTCAGTGATGTCACCGGTCTCTAGTGAATGGATAGGCTGCGTTCTCAGTGATGTCACCGGTCCCTAGTGAATGGATAGGCTGCATTCTCAGTAATGTCACCGGTCTCTAGTGAATGGATAGGCTGCATTCTCAGTGATGTCACCGGTCCCTAGTGAATGGATAGGCTGCATTCTCAGTAATGTCACCGGTCTCTAGTGAATGGATAGGCTGCACTCTCAGTAATATCACCGCTCTCTAGTGAATGGATAGGCTGCATTCTCAGTGATGTCACCGGTCTCTAGTGAATGGATAGGCTGCGTTCTAAGTGATGTCACCGGTCTCTAGTGAATGGATAGGCTGCGTTCTCAGTGATGTCACCGGTCTCTAGTGAATGGATAGGCTGCGTTCTCAGTGATGTCACCGGTCTCTATAGAAGGGGATAGGCTGCATTCTCAGTGATGTCACCGGTCTCTATAGAAGGGGATAGGCTGCATTCTCAGTGATGTCATATTTAGCTGTTAGAATTTTGGGTTTTAATTTCTGTTATCAAGGAACAGAACATCCAGAATGGAATAATTACAATCTTGTTGGTAAAATGCGAACATTCCGCAGCAAGATTGATACAAACCTTATAGTTCAATATCATTTACTGTATTTCAGCTCCAACACTGACATTGATTGATACTTCTCTTCTTTTTTTCCTTTGTGTTCCTGAAAGCAAAGATGAGTTCCTCTAATGATAAATAATCGATCGGTCATTTCTCTCCTCTGTCTGCTCTTTTTCATGTTCAGTATTAATCAGTATAAAGCCATATTCCTCCAGGCATTGCATGGACCTCCTGACCTGAGAATAAATACATGAATATACATACACTCACAGACGTATATATGTGTATTTGGCCTTTCCTCATCTTCAATCAGAACAGAAGAGAACTATTTCCTATAAAATTCATCAATGCGATCGTTTCATGCTGTGTGCAAAAGATCGTCACTTCTAAGAGCCCAGAACAGACATTTCCATCGCTCTTCTCTTCAAAACCTTTTATCGAACCGGCTGAAGACGGGGAAGAGGGAGGGGAGGGAGAGTTTTTTTGTGTTTGAAATTATCCTCAATTAACATTTTTGTAAAGATGACGGGTCCTTGAGGAATTTTCTGAAAGTCTGTGACACTTTGGTCCATTGTTTGTGGGAGTTAAAGAGAACCTATCACTAAAGTGAAGTAGAAAGTTGATGTCATTTGTCGACCAAAGGATTAGTATTTTTGTCCGGTAAGTTTTGTGATTTGTAACAAATGTGGGAACAACAAAATTTATAATGAAGGTATACTGGACAGCCACTGAAATATCTAATGAATATTTAAAATGAACAGACACACTAAGAGCAGTTTTGAGTAAAAAGCATAAAACAAAACTTTACTGGACATCAAAATACATGAATTTCCTTACACATAAAATTTACCATAAACATTACACAAAATACCACAACTTAAACATACACTCCTATTACCAATATATCAAATAATACTTAGCTCTGGTAGTTGAATGTCAACAGGTTACACTGGATGGTTGGAGGACCAGGACAATAAGAAATCCTGGCTGCATGCTTGGTCTTTCCACAGCTCCAAAAAACAGACTATTCCTCATGCTAAGGACTCTTTTTATAGTCCTGTATACAGGGGAGGACTGGGGCAGGGGGGCAATTGCCCCCTGGGCCACTCTGATGCCCCATAAAAAGGCTGCACTGCTTCTGCCACAGACATGCCTAAAGGATTTCTGGTGAAGAGAAGTAAAAAGTCCCCACTGCTGACCTACTGAGTGCGAGATGAAGACAAGGACAGAGCGCAGGCCTCCCCCCAGCATGGATGGTGTAAACTGTGTCTGAGCAGAGGCCGTTCCATGCCCCACTGGAGACTCTTCTCCCTTGGCCAGCCCTGACCCAGCTGTCCCAGCTTCCCCCAACCGCCCCCTGCTGGCCAGGTCGGGAACCCTGATTAAGCTGGTAAGTAGAGTGTCTGGAGCAGGGCTTCAATTTGGAATAGGGATCAGGAATAGGACGGGAAGAGGGAGAGTGGGAGGGGTAATCAGTTATCAGCAACAAGGTATGAGCAAGAAGGTCCGGGATCAGCACAGCTCATCCATCCATATCACAGGGCCATAGATGAAAAAAGGGGAACAAAGCAAAGAAATCTAGTGCTCTCTGTATAACTTGATCAGGCAGAAGTTTCATTGAAAATCAGGGTACTCACAAAACGCTGTAGTATACAAGTGCGATACAGCAATGTTTCCATGGAAGGGTGTGACGTCCGCAGCTCGGCTCCGCCCCCCTGTACTAGTTACGTCTGCGCTCAAGGCTATCGACTTCTTCAGCAAGAGCCTTAGACCTTAATCATATATAAAATATGTAGAGGGAGCTGAAGGTTGAGTTACCAAACGTCAGGCTCAAAACTTTAATAACTTGGAGAGGATCTGCAAAGAGCAGTGGGACAAAATCCCTCCTGAGATGTGTGCAAACCTGGTGGCCAACTAAAAGAATCGTCTGATCTCTGTGCTTGCCAACAAGGGTTTTGCCACCAAGTACTGAGTCATGTTTTGCAAAGGGGTCACATACTTATTTCACTCATTAAAATGCAAATCAATTTATAACTTTTTTGAAATGCGTTTTTCTGGATATTTTTGTTGTTGTTCCGTCTCTCACTGTTAAAATAAACCTACCATTAAAATTATAGACTGATCATTTCTTTTTTCAGTGGGCAAATGTACAAAATCACCAGGGAATCAAATACTTTTTCCTCCTCACTGCCTGCTTAAGCCCCTGTTCCCATTGGAGCGACTTGCCATGCGATTGTTGTCAATGGCTATGTTCAAATCGGTGTGACGCCGACTTTGCAGTGCTGCATCGATTTGAAAAAGTAATTCCTGCACTACTTTTGGTTATTTTTTGAGTGCAACTTGCAAAGACATCTGTGAATGAAGTCACACCTGAAGTCGCACAATTTCAATGCCGCATTAAATGGCAACGAGGGCTGAAAGAGATATTGTCACTTGGCCCATTAAGGGTAAAGCATCTGTGTCAATGAAAAGCACCCCCCTTTCCTCAACCCTTTGATACCCACCGAACCGGCGCCTCTGCCGGTTAAATTTCCCAGGGCTTCCATGTATGGAGGAGAATGTGACCACCTTCCAGATGACAACACTTGGATCTAAAAGCCAATCGGTAGGCCCAAACATGGTCACATAACATTAGCACTCCCTGGAAGAGCACTAGCGAGATGAGTATCAGTGGGGTCAGGGGTACTCTTTGCACAGACACATGGTCCTGAATAGGCAAGGTTAAAGTGTTTCTTTAAGTACGGTAAGTGGCGATCCACACCACACGGAAATGCGCTGCCTACTGCAGATGCATGCAGGTGCAATGAAGCCCAAGTTCAAACTTGTGTGGGTCAGGAACACTTGGAAAATCACAGCTGCAATATCACAGATGTAGGCAAAAAAACACTGCTCATTAGCAGATGTGTGGGGGTGTCATCTATTCTTAATGGCAAAACACCCCCATTTTCATGCCTGAAACCATATGATGCCACAGCACCATATGGTGCCGCAGCACCATGCAGTGCAATTTTCAAAAAAGGCCCAGGAATTCTTTCTTTGCATTTCTGCGGGTAGGGCAGCCCACTGAAATGATTGGGCTGCCTTACCCCCAGAACACAGCCCACACAAATGTAAATGTGGGCTAATTCTTAATGGCACCCCCATGTGTTGGCTGCCACCAAACCACATCCACCGTAACATGCGGTTTGGTGCACCGTGGTTTTAAAAGTTACACCTGCTGTACTTTTTGCGCGTTTCGCACGTTTGGTAGCCCATTGAACTAAATGGGCTGCTGAAAATGCACCTCATACATGGGAACGCGCAAAACTTTTAATGGTGTGAACTGGTGTGAACCAGCCTTGAGGCTACATTCACACGACTGCATTCGGGCAGCCACTAGCAAGAGGCACTAGATCCTCAGGGGCGGTTCTTAATACTGCCTTTACACACTGTGTATGATCAGCAGTAGCTGCCAGATTAGTGCTCTGTACATATGAATGGCTGATGGTGCCGCTGTTTGCATGTAATCACTCATCTAAGTGGTTATCTGCAAATATCGCTCCTGACAGACCCTGGAGGTAGGCAGTGGGTTCCCTGGGGCAGCGAGATCTGTCCGCAGCAGGTCGGCCAGTTTAAACTTGGCCATAGCACAGAGCTGCTAATATAGAATTGGTTAAAAGTGCCTGTGCTAAATAAATATTCAAAGTGCAATATAATCTCATAAAACAAAATATGATCAGATAATTTAAAGTGCAAATCATACAGTACAAAATTATGAAATGTCTTTAGTGCTAAGTAGCTAATCCTTCCTTCCAAATGGCTGGTACTTGAAATATGTATAACATATTTGTACAGGGACAAATATGTCCCTACTCACCAAAATGATGATGGGAATCAGCATATAGTGCAGATCCCCCTGCTGACGTGTTTCGTCCCTCCCACTGGGCGTCTTCTAAGCCTCAGGCGAAACGGGGACCGTTTGGTGACGTCATATCCGGCGGTTGGAACGCACGCTGAGGCGGCGTCAACCATGAGGAAACACGGCTTGAAATTGCTTTTTAACCCGTAAGTGGATTTTGTTTTTGGATTTTAATAAATGCTACAGTTTTACGCTATGAGAATTCTTCTCTTATTTCTACCATGCATCTTACTTTGAGTCTTATCATGGAGAAAAGAGGAATGCTTTTTTAACCCTACACTAAGAGTAACGGCACCATTTCCTTTATCACTAGTGGAATTTACATACGGTTAAGGAGGAGTGCAGCCATTCTTTACAGTGCTCATTTAGCACAATATGCTGATTCCCATCATAATTTTGGTGAGTAGGGACTCAAGAAGGGAGCATGGAGTGATTCCCCGTTATACATATGTCAAGCAGCGGCACTTTGGAAGGATTATCTACTTAGCACTGTCACTTTTTAAGCACCAAAGACATTTCATAATTTTGTACTGTATAATTTGCACTTTAATTATCTGATCATATTTTGATTTATGAGATTATATTGCACTTTTGAATATCTATTTAGCACTGGCACTTTTAACCAATTCTATATTAGAAGCGCTGACACCCATACCATATTTAAACACTTGTGAGGCCTACTTCTCTATGATCAGCAGCAGCTAATTCACATTAATAAATGTACACTAGCTTTTTGCAATAGTACCCCCCCCCTCCCTCCTTAATATTTCCTGTGCGCGGGTACACACTCTAATACCTAGCACAGTGTGGCTGCTTTAAGCCGACTATACTATCCTGCCCACCCATGTGAATGTGGCCCAAACCAAACCTGCGCTTGTATCCCTGACCCAGAGCAATAGAACAGGTCAGGACCGCTGACTTAACTTGTTGCATGCTTATCTTTGTTTGGAGTATTTAAGTCAGAATGTTGGATAAAACGAAGGCAACAGGCATTTCCATCAGGAAGTAAGCCATGCTAGTCATCCTATTACTTTCAGCCTTGGTTCACACCACTCAGGCCAGATTCAGACCTTTGGTATGCCAAATGTTAACCACTTCCTACCCATATGAGGTCCTGGACTTGAAGTAGAGATAGGCTATATTGTCAAAAGTATTGGTACACCTGCCTTTATTGGTACATGAACTTTAATGGCATCCCAGTCTTAGTCCGTAGGGTTCAATATTGAGTTGGCCCACCCTTTGCAGCTATAACAGCTTCAACTCTTCTGGGAAGGCCATCCACAAGGGGAACTATCATATGCGGTAGATTGACAGATCCCTCCTCTGGCTCCCCCAGCTGCAGAGCTGGTCAGCAGTTTAGGTCTCTGATTGATGTCGAGGAGCTGGCCCGTCTCCTTCGTTGTCTCTGGTCAAGACTTGTGAGGGGGCGTGGCCAGCCAAGGGGTGATCCTGTCTGTCACTGGGGGCGGTGCGGCCGGACTCGGGGATGATTGCGCGGTTCTTAGAGGTAAAAAAAAGTCTCTAAAAATGCAATTTTTATTTTCTTTTTTTTTATGCAGCCACTAAACTGTGAGAAATTGGGTTGAAAACTACTCTGCCCAATTTCTCACATTTAGGGGCAGTGCTGCATGAGAAGCCAAATACCATCTTTGTCAGCTTTTTTACTTCCATCTTTAATCTTAGAAGAGTGCTGTTAGCTGACAAAGATGAAGATGGTATCTGGTTTTTCATGTAGCACTATCCCGACTGTCCAACCCAATTTCTCCCAGTCCTCTTCCCTGCGGTCACCCAGTCCTCTGCCCTGCTTTCACCCAGTCCTCTGCCCTGCTGTCACTCAGTCCTCTTCTGTTGCCCAGTCCCCTGCTGTCACCTAGTCCTCTAATTAAGGTAATGCCTCGCGTACAGCGGCTTTCTGGAAACACAGAAAAAAAGTGTCCCTAAAATGTTTTTTTAAATGTTGGAAACTGTTAGCTTTGTCCAGCAGTTAAATAAGGGGGCAAAAAATATCACAGGGGATATAGACAGTCGGTGCTAGACTATTTTGCGCCCTTTCTATAACGTATAGAGGTATAGAATTACACTGATGAACATTGATGGGCGGCACAGATGAGCAGGCACTGACTGGCAGCACTATGGGCACTAATGGTGGGCACTGTTTTTTAACTTTTCTGTAATCAGGGCACTGATGATCAGTGCCCTGATTACCAGTCCTGCACTTCCCTTTGAGTAGAAGCCGCTGATCGGCTCTCCTCACCACACACTTTGACAGTGTGAGCCGAGGAGAGCCGATATACGGGACTTCCTCATTTACATGTGGTCGGTTGTGATTGGACACAGCCGATCACATGGGTAAAGAGCCACGTCATTGGCTGTTTACCAAGATCGGGGTCGCGCCGTGTCCTAGCAACATGGTGTGGCCACGATCGCCACACTGTTGGCGCACGGGAGAGGCCGTTCTGGGGCGCCGTCATATGACGGTGAGCGGGCGGTAAGTAGTTAAAGTGTCGCCTATGGAGATTTTTAAGGTCTGTAGTATTTTTTATCTTTAATATTTTACTATAAAATTGGGTTATACCTGTATATTGTGTTTTAAATTCAATAAAGTGTATTTTTTCCCAAAAAATTGCGTTTGAAAAGCAATGTGCAAATACCAAGTGATATAAAAAATTGCAACTACCGCCATTTTATTCTCTAGGGTCTCTGCTAAAAAAAAAAAACATATATAATGTTTGGAGGTTCTGAGTAATTTTCTAGCAAAATAGTGTGCAAAATTTGGTGCAGCTGTGCATGGTAACCAATCAGCTTCTAACTTCAGCTTGTTCAATTAAGCTTTGACAATTAAAACCTGGAAGCTGATTGATTTCTTTGAACAGCTGCACCAGATTTTGCACTCTCCAGTTTTAGTAAATCAACCCCACAGGTCCGTTGCGGTGGGTTGAATAGCATCACCTTCACTGTTTATACGTTATTGTGTGCAGGTTCTGTGTGAATGAAGAACATTTGACCTGGAGTGAAAGAAGCCCAGTAATGCCCCATACACACGTGCAGATTATCTGCAGACTTTTGTCTGCAGACTTACCAAAACCATATAATATGAGGTCGACCCTAAACACTTTCAATTTGTATGCAATCCGGCAGGACCTTGCACTACATAGAAAAGGTAAGTCTGCAGACAAAAGTCTGCAGATAATCTGCACGTGTGTATGGGGCATAACATTCAATTTTGCTGCAAAGAACAAATGTACATGCAGTTTCAAAGCATAATCATTTTTTCTTTTTTTTATAAATACACTCCTAAGCTTCCAATATTCTTTTATTTTAAACCTTCTACAAGAAAATTATTACGCTAATTATACTTTCAACTGTAGATCGAATAATCGTTTTTAGCAGGAGCTCCCAGAGACCCCAAAATTATTTCAAGGGTCCTTCAGAAGTAAAAAGTTTATTCACTAAATACAGGACAGAGTAATAACTGCCATCATCCTTTAAATACTCCCATGATGTAGCATGCAGTGTCCAGCAGTGAGGAGGTTAATACGACATCTCGACGTCTGGGGGGTTAGCGAGAATCCTGCGCCGCCGTTTTATTTCCTGGAATAGTCATTTTCCGAACGTTTGGACTTGTCTGAGAGAAGTGTTAAACACTCCGCCTGGAGCTCCACTTCAATCACAGCTCGGCTTTACCAACCTTTAATGCGATAATGTAAATAGGAGGGATACGAAGCTGCAGGCATCGCGCAGAGTAAATCACGTTTTACGGTTCGGTGTTTTTGCGGTCGGTATGCAGATTTTTCACATTTTACGGATCTTCTTTTTGTTTCAGAGTAAGTAAGATAGGTAGAAATTGCATTTGTAGTTCTAAAACTTTTATTAAGTTTGTCTGTCTGGGGATCGTGGTGGAGGTTGGGTGTCGGTCGGATTGTACTTGAGATGCTACGCAATTCCTTCGGCAGGCCAGTTCATCCTCTTGCAGAAATCCCCTTTGGGGTGTTTCGTTTTGCCGTAACGTTCCAGCTGTAGAGAGGGGACAGTGGATCGCCAGCCAACCAGACCTTGCGTAGTTTGCGGTACAGCCGGCGATGGGTCAACCTGGATATTGGCAAGACAAAAGAAACATCCTGAGAGCCGGTCACGTTATTATTTGACAAAAATGAAGCATCCTACTGAGTGGCAAGTTTGTGAAAAGCAGCGGCCTCTCTGTAAAGATCTACCCCCCCTTTCCAAATCTGATTTACAGCTCTGCAACCTGCACAGCTCATGCTCCCTGCTCTGATGGGATTCATCAAGGGGCTTGGTGGATTGCCAGCAAACCAGGCCTTGTGTAGTATGTGATACAGCCCATGATGGGTCAACCTGGACAATGGCGAGATAAGAGAAATGTCCTTACAGCTGGATGTTTGCTAGAAGCAGTGGTCTCTCTGCAGAGAACTAACCCATCCCTCCCCTTCCCCTTTCTAAATCAGATTAACAGCTCTGCAGCTGCAGAGTTTTTGCTGTCTTTTCTGGAGAGCTCTGTGTCTGATTCAACAAGGGGCTTGGTGGATTGCCAGCCAACCAGGCCTTGTGTAGTATGTGATACAGCCCATGATGGGCCAACCTGGACAATGGCGAGATAAGAGAAATGTCCTTAGAGCTGGATGTTTGTTAGAAGCAGTGGTCTCTCTGCAGATAACTAACCCATCCCCCCCTTCCCCTTTCTAAATCAGATTTACAGCTCTGCAGCAGCAGAGTTTTTGCTGTCTTCTCTGGAGAGCTCTGGGCCTGATTCAACAAGGGACTTGGTGGATTGCCAGCCGACCCGGCCTTGTGTATTGTGATACGGCCCACGATGGGTCAATCTGGACAATGGCAAGACAAGAGAAATGTCCTGAGAGCCGGATGTTTGCTAGAAGCAGCAGTCTCTCTGCAGAGATCTAACCCCCCCTTTTAAATCAGATTGACAGCTCTGCAGTCTGCATTGCTCATGCCCCCTGCTCTGGAGAGCTCTGGCTCTCATTCAACATGGGGCTTGGTGGACCTCCTGCAGAGAGGGGACAGTGGATCGCCAGCCAACTAGGCCTTGCGTAGGTTTTTGGTACAGACATCGATGGGTCAACATGGACATATGGCGAGACAAGAAAAACATCCCGAGAGCCGGTCATGTTGTGTTTCACAAAAATGATGCATTGATTGCATGCTACAGAGTGTGGTGTTTGCTAGAAGCAGTGGTCTCTCTGCTTACTTCTAAATCTGTTTTACAGCTCTGCAATCTGTAGAGCTCATGCCCCCTGTTCTGGACGGTTCTGGATCTCATTCAACAGGGAACTTGGAGGCCCTCTGCAGAGAGACCACTGCTTCCCAACACGCTTGTTCTGGGATTTAAAGGTAAACCATCAGGGTACCAATTTTGGAATCTTCTTATTGTATTGTAGGCTCCAGGAGCCAGTGAAGTTGCATCTCTCCAATTTTGTACTTGTACCAAGTCTAAGCCCAGAACTTGTGCCAGAAGCAAGACAGCAATGGCAGCTCCCATATTCCAGATAGGTTCACTTGGCGGAAGGAACAAGGTTGCTACAAGATACGCTGAACTATTAGCTTTCTCTGTCATTGAACCCTTTCGTCTTCTGTGGGCCATTTCAGAGAGAATGATAAAAAAATGTCAATTCAAACTTCCCGCATGGAACTGAATATCCTCAGCTGGTCACTTACCTTGATAAACTTTTCCAACGGGGTGGTGGGCCGGACCCGCAGATGTTCTGGAATGTCCAATCGCAATTTCCGGTGTTGTCCTTTCTCTTCATCTGTCACCTGCAAGAAATGTTCAGTGTCATCTAAATTGCACTCTCTTTGCCCCCCCACCCTTCAGACCTTTACTGTATAATCCATTTCAGTGTCTTCCTGCATGCGCAGTACTTTCCATGTTAACGTAACCCACTCATTTAGAGAGGGCTGCCAAAGCCCCTGAAGCTAAAAAAAATGGCCGTGGCCCTTTGTTTTTTTTTTTTATTGCAGCACACCAAAAGGCATGGTACCTTTTTTTGTTGTGGTGCGCTGCAGCGCAGGGGCATGGAACAATTCTGTAATTGTGCATTGGAGTGCAAATCCCCATCATTAACCGTGCCCATGGACAACAGAACAACCCCTCCCATAGTGTTAAGAAAAGGACAGGGGAAGGTGTTCTGGAGGCCAGGCTAGTTATAGTTGAGGGCAGTGGCCATTTGTTTGTTCTGTTGAAATATTGGTGAGGGGACGTACTGGACACCTTTGCTGCCATTGCGTTATATGTTGGGTGTCCAGTGCGTTATCCTGTCCAATGCACCCCTGAGCTTCCTCCGGGCTCACCTGCCCTCTGCCCATCCATTAAAATGCATATGCTTCCACTGTGGAGGCTCTCAAATTTTGAGTTAGGCCTACAGAAAATTCAGGGGTGCCTTGAGGGGGCTCTGTAGCTTACGCATGTATTTGCAAATGAGTGTAAACCAAACCCTTTTTGTTTTTTTTTTTTAAATTTGAGAACTACAGTATTAACATTTTAAGAGACATTTATGCGATGAGGGCCGAGGCTGTGGAGGACTCGTACTTCCAGGTGGGTGGGAGGACTCTCCTGGTCTTGTAGTAATGAGCCAATCGGTGGATTCTGCTTTCAATGAGAATGAGAAGGAATTGTGCATCTTTATCCCCCCTCTTGCTCTCCAGATGTTTGGGAACAGCCTTCTAAATCAGGTTGTAGAGGTCCCGGGGCAGGTTGGGGACCAGTCCCTTGGATTTCATGATCTTACGGAGCTTGTTACCAAGTGAACCTTAGCAACACTAGGGGAGTCCCTCAGGATAACACCAATCTGGTGTAGATCTGTTCCTTCACCTCATCAGATGTCCGTTTCAACCAAGTGGGGACACTGCGCCTTTATGGGAGTGCTGACTGGGACAAGCCCTTGCCCTGAGCGTGCATGCGACCCATGATGGCGGCTGGAGAGAAAAGCTAAACCCCTGTTTTGAGGCATACTATCAGACAAGATAATTCAGTTGGTTGCAGGCTGGTCGGTAAGTTGAGCTTGGAATTTCTCTGGTTTTGTTTGACATGCTTCGCCCTTCCAGTGCAAAGGCCAGTTATAGGTGAGGACAGTGGCCGTTTGTTTGTTCTGTTCTGGAGTCCTACCTTACTTCCTATCCTAGGGTGACAACACTGCCGCTTATTAGATACTAGGGATAGACCGATATATCGGGGGCCGATATGCACTTTCCCCGATATATCGGTATCAGCCCCGGAACTGGCCGATATTGCCGATATTTTTGTGACGTCATTCTGCCTTCTTAGGCCGCCTCCCTCGCCTTGGACAGCCTCGTCTGGATTCGGGACTGGTCTCGCAGGAGTGTATCACAGCCATACACCCACCCACAGCAGCCAGCCAGCCACCCACATCCACAGGCCCTGTACCAGCCAGCCACAGGCACTCTACCAACCAGCCACCCACAGGCCCTGTACCAGCCACCCACAGGCACTGTGCCAGCCAGCCAGCCACCCACAGGCCCTGTACCAGCCAGCCACCCACAGCCCCTGTGCCAGCCATCCACCCACCACAGGGTGCCAGACAGCCATCCACCAACAGGTGCCAGCCAGCCATCCACCACAGGGTGCCAGCCAGCCACCCATCATAGGGTGCCAGCCAGCCACCCACCACAGGGTGCCAGCAAGCCAGCCATTAAGCATTAAACAAAAAATAACATGTTCAGTACCAGATTTGTGTCAAAAATTGTCTTTATTTTTCAAAACTTTAAATGTACAAAATATCAGCCCATATCGGCCGATACCGATAAATTGTGACCAAAATATCGCTATCGGTATCGGCCCTGAAAAAAACATATCGGTCTATCCCTATTAGATACTGCAGAAAAAAACGAAAAAAGGGCTCACCAACCTTGCAAATTACCCAAGTGGTGTTTTATTGGTATAAAAAGTAAGGAAATATACTAACAAACAAGTAGATCATAAAAACATTTCTAAGTCCACAATAGACAAAAAGTGACTAGGTCACTGGGACCGTGTCCAGCATGTTGGAGAACTTTCTAGGTGGATTTACTTGTTTGTGATTATTTTTCCTTACTTTTCATACCAATAAACACCACTTGGGTAATGCGCAAGGTTGGTGCCCCCTCTTTTTGTTTTTTTTCTACAGTGTTTCCATTGGATGTCCCCAGACCCTTAGAGGGCAGCAAGGTCTGTGCATTGACTCGGAGCCATAGAGATCCTAGGCAATATCTACTGCCATCGCATCACTTTTGAGTGCAGGAGAGTTTGTTTGTCATTATCTTACTTATTAGATACTGTGAGTGTTGTCACCCTAGGACAGGAAGTGTACTTCAACATAAATCCTAATAATAAATAATAAGCTTTCCATTAAGTCATATCCGCCTTTACCATATTTTATCCATTTTTATGTACCTGTAAAACCTCCATTGTGTAGACATCAAAAAGTCCCGAAAACTGCTGCAGGGTGCCGCCATCTTGGATGTGATGTCAGCAGCCACAGCAGCCTCAGGACTGTTAAACTGGCAACACTGTATAGTATTTACTTCTCCACCCTGCAGCTACATAAAAGGTTATGTAGGGAGGTAATGGGCGGGGCAGAGGAGCTGGGCCAGTACAGACAGGAATTAGACACTCCCAGGGGGGGGCTATGATGTGCAAAGTGGGAGGGGTCTGTACCAGGGGATTGACTCTTCCTGGGGTCTTTAGAAGTATAAGCTGTGTATATGCAGATGCTTACCTCGGTGAAAGGTGTGGTGAGGAATCCCCACTCCTCCGGCCAATTTTTGGCTGCCTCCTCTTCTTTCTTGACATGAGCTTTCCTAAACAGACAAACCGACACTTTAGGCAATGCAATCATTTCTATTCCAAAGCCCAATTTATATCTAAAACTTTGTTTTTTAGATTTGGGTGCAGAGGTGTGGGGTTAGGGCCCCTGTCAGGTCTGTACCCGTTGTGGAGACTCACCTTCTTTATTTCAATGAGGAAAAAAAGCTTTCAAGAGGCGCTGGAACTGATGTGAGTTCATACCAAGTAGTGGGAGGGCAAAAAAAAACCTTTTAAACACTTCAATACCGGGCACTTTCACCCTCTTCCTGCCCAGGCCAATTTTCAGCATTCAGCGCTGTCACAATTTGAATGACAATTGCGCGGTCATGCAATGCTGTACCCAAATTAATTTTTTTATCATTTTCTTCACACAAACAGAGCTTTCTTTTGGTGGTATTTAATCACCACTGTTTTTTATTATTAAGAAAACGAAAAAAGACCACAGGCTGCACTAATAGGCTGCATTGATGAGGTGGCACTGAAGGGCACTGCTGGGGTGGCACTGATGAGGAGGCTCTAATATGTAGCACAGATGGGTACTAATAGGTGGTACTGATGGGTGGCACTGATGGGCACTATAGGTGGCACTAAAGGGCAGGCACTGTTCGGCACTGATGGGCACTGAAAGGACCTCACTGATGGGCACAGACTGGTGTCACTGATGGGCACAGACTGGTGTCACTGATGGGCACAGAGTGCCATCACTGATGGGCACTGCTGGGGATGCATTATCTGATGATCATTGCCCTGATTACCTTTACACGTATTCCCTGTGAGGAGATGCCTCTGATTGGCTCTCCTCTCCTCACTCTGTCAGTGTGAGGCGAGGGGAGCCGATAAATGGCACTTCCTTGTTATTGGACTGTGCCGATCACATGGGTAAAGAGCTGCAGCTCTTTGCCGAGAGAAAGGAAGAGATCCCCGGTGCCGCACATCCAAGTGTTCAATGGTGAAATGACAACCTCAGCTTGGGCTCCTTGCTGAGATGGGGGTCGCGCCGTGTCCCAGAAACATGGCTTGACAGCGCGAACGCAGCTAAACTGGGCACTAGCAAACGATGCCGTACCAGAACAAGAGCCGCACCGCTCTGCCGTCATTTTACTATACACCGGGCAGGAAGTGGTAAAGAGCTCGCTGGCTCAGGTTAGGCTGCTCACAACAGACAAGGATACTCTCCAGTGCAGGTATATGCAAACTGTGGCCCTCCAGATGTTGCAGAACTACAAGTCCCATGAAGCATAGCAAGACTCTGACAGTCACAAGCATGACACCCAGAGGCAGAGGCATGATGGGACTTGTAGTTTTGCAACAGCTGGAGGGCCACAGTTTGCATAGTTTGAGACCGCCTATCTGCTCTCATCCAATTCCACTTGATCCGATCCTCTGGACGGATGGAAAATAGGGTTTCCATCCGTCCGGATTTCACGGACCGGATCGGATGCGGATAGCAGCGGGTGTCAGTGGAGATGTCACCGCTGACATCCGCTGCCCCATAGGGATGCATGGAGCATCCGATCAGGTCCGCCTAAAAAACTGACAGGTGGATCTGATCGGATCGTTTGTGTGAAAGGGGCCCAAATCTTTACCAAAAAAAAATGTATTATATTATGTGTATACATTTAAATTCATTATAGTGTATTTTTCCCCCAAAAAATTGCATTTGAAAATACCGCATGACGTAAAAAATTGCAACGGTCGCCATTTTATTCTCTAGGGTCTCTGCTATAAAAAAAATATATATATATATATATATAATGTTTGGAGGTTATAAATCATTTTCTAGCAAAAAAATTCTGATATTTACTTGTAAACAAAAAGAGCCAGAACAGGCCTGGTCCTTAAAGTGGAGTTCCAGCCACAAAACTTAAATTTGACATCCGCTTGCTCTAAGTAACCTAAAAAAGAATTGGATAATCACCATTTTCTTTTTTTTTGCTTTACTTACCTTGTTTTTGAAGAAAATATACTTACCTTGCTTCCACTTCCTCTCTCTGTGGCCTGCGCCTTGACTTCCTGCTTGCGTTGACTCCTGGGAGCCGAACGTCATCACTCCCAGGAATCAATGCGCCTGCACCGGCCCCGCTCGTCACTTCCGGTGCAGGCGCGGCATTCTCTGCTAAACAGCTTCTGGGCATGCCCAGAAGCTGTGCAGGGATTCCGCGCCTGCACCGGAAGTGATGAGCGGGGCCGGTGCAGTGCATTCTTGGACTCCGACGTCACCAAAGAGGACTCCGAAGAGGACGCTCCAGCTTCAGCTGCCCACACCTGAGATGGCAGCGCTGGACAAGATGTTTTCAAGGTAAGTATTTCTTCTAAAAGGTAAGTGAACCCGGGGACAGTTCAAAGGCTATCATTGCTGAAATGCATTAGCCCTGACTGTACCGGGGGTATTTCTATTGAAAAAATAATTTTTTGAGGCCGGAACTCCGCTTTAATTGGATGCGTTTCGAGGGTGAAAGGAACTTCCCCTTTACCAGGGCTACAACAAAATACAATATAATGTAAATATATTTGCAAGAAAACAAGAAAGTGACACTCTCCCAGACAGCCGCTGTAGTAGACGTTAAGCCCCAAGGTTCGGGACGAAACGTGTCAGTGAGGGGGTGTGGCAGAGACTCATAGGTTGTCTCGATGTCTATACTACAGCCACTAGGGGGAAGAGCGGTTGTTTCTTGTTTTCGTACAAATATATTTATATCATATTATACATCATATTTTGTTGTTGCCCTGATGATGCCCTGATGAAGGGGCGGGGGGGGGGTGGTTCCTTTTGCATGCATGCACTGCCTCTAGAGGGCTTTTTAACAGCCTGCACCCCGCCCCTGAGGATCGGGGGAGCTCAGTCTCTGGCTTTGAGAGGTGTTCCAAGCGTGGTATTTTAAGTCACAGTAAATATAATTGTGACTGATAATATCTGGACTCCTATGTTTTATTGTACCCCCGATGAAGGGGGAGTTCCTTTCACCCCCGAAAGGCGTTGGATGTTTTTTTTTAGTACAATACCAATAAATGAATTTTGGGCTCTTTTATCTTTCGGTCTGGCGCTCCTTCCTGTTATGGATGTTTTTTTTCTGGTCACCCTCTTTATTTGTCCTGGTGAGCATTGTCCCCAGAACTTAAAGTGAGAAAAAAATCTAAAAATGTAAGTCTCCTCAGAACAGGAAGACGAGGGAATTATTCTAATGAGGACACCCGATTCGGTAGAATAAGGTGGAACCTTACGCACCGTTTCAATGGGCTGCCCTACGTGTGAAAATCACACAAGAAAAGTACATAGCGGCGTCGCACCCAAAAACCTTGAATGTCAAAGCTGTGCGCCTGCAAAAGGGATGCGTGCTTTATGGGAACATGCGCGGTTATGTGTTTGTTCCTACATCACACAATTGCCTACCTAGTCTTAGAGGGGATTTTGCGTACTTTGGGGACATTTCTTCTTACTTCCTGTTGTGTCTACAGGACAGGAAGTGATGTAAAGTCTCCCCAGTTGGCTACAGATGGCTAGATGAGGCAGACACGTTTTTCTACTGAACCCAACATGAAATAAAAATGTGGCTTTTAGTATTAAAGTCTTTTTAAACTTGTCGTTTTTGAGCCCTCTTCAGCCACGCTTAGCTTACATGACCTGCAACAGATTTCACCGCGCTGACTCCCGGCGCGAAAGGGAAACCCAAACCTTGACAATCACTTCCACCCTGCTGACCTCCGCCACTGACACCCTTGTCCCCTGAATAATGTATAGAGGGAAATCACACTGCCAGGGGTGTTGATTTCACCTCCAACACAGGCCTACGTTTAGTACTCACTGTATCATGTATAGCCAACACCCCAGCCATGTATACTGTCAGCTGTCTGTACACGCTCCATACATGGGTTGTGCATACATAAGGCCCCTTTCACATTCTGTCACTAGTCTCATCGCCTGTCATACCCAGCCAGACTGCCCCATACACATTACCAGGATAGAGGACCTGTCCTGTTCCCTCAAAAATACACAGAACATATACAGGATGTGCATATATAATCCTCCTGTACTGCGCACACACAGAACATGTACATAGATCATCCTCCTGTACTGCGCACACACAGAACATGTACATATATCATCCTCCTGTACTGCGCACACACAGAACATGTACATATATAATCCTCCTGTACTGCACACACACAGAACATGTACATAGATCATCCTCCTGTACTGCGCACACACAGAACATGTACATAGATCATCCTCCTGTACTGCGCACACACAGAACATGTACATATATCATCCTCCTGTACTGCGCACACACAGAACATGTACATGGATCATCCCCCTGTACTGCGCACACACAGAACATGTACATATATCATCCTCCTGTTCTGCGCACACACAGAACATGTACATATATCATCCTCCTGTACTGCACACACACAGAACATGTACATATATCATCCTCCTGTACTGCGCACACACAGAACATGTACATATATCATCCTCCTGTACTGTTCACACACAGAACATGTAAATATATATTCCTCCTGTACTGCGCACACACAGAACATGTACATATATCATCCTCCTGTACTGCGCACACACAGAACATGTACATATATCATCCTCCTGTACTGTTCACACACAGAACATGTAAATATATATTCCTCCTGTACTGCGCACACACAGAACATGTACATATATCATCCTCCTGTACTGCGCACACACAGAACATGTACATATATCATCCTTCTGTACTGTGCACACACAGAACATGTACATATATCATCCTCCTGTACTGCGCACACATAGAACATGTACATGGATCATCCCCCTGTACTGCGCACACACAGAACATGTACATGGATCATCCCCTGCACTGCGCACACACAGAACATGTACATGGATCATCCCCCTGTACTGCGCACACACAGAACATGTACATATATCATTCTCCTGTACACCGCACACACAGAACATGTACATAGATCATCCTCCTGTACTGCGCACACACAGAACATGTACATAGATTATCCTCCTGTACTGCGCACACACAGAACATGTACATATATCATCCTCCTGTACTGCACACACACACAGAACATGTACATATATCATCCTCCTGTACTGCGCACACACAGAACATGTACATATATCATCCTCCTGTACTGCGCACACACAGAACATGTACATGTATCATCCTCCTGTACTGCGCACACACAGAACATGTACATATATCATCCTCCTGTACTGCGCACACACAGAACATGTACATATATCATCCTCCTGTACTGCACACACACAGAACATGTACATATATCATCCTCCTGTACTGCGCACACACAGAACATGTACATGTATCATCCTCCTGTACTGCGCACACACAGAACATGTACATATATCATCCTCCTGTACTGCGCACACACAGAACATGTACATGTATCATCCTCCTGTACTGCGCACACACAGAACATGTACATATATCATCCTCCTGTACTGCGCACACACAGCCTGCTGTAAGTACACATGTCTGACCTGTACTGTGCAAACAGATCTCTGCACCCAGTACACACACCACTCCCCGGGACATCTCTATATACACCTCCTACACCTGATCTATATACACATGTCATACACCTCACACACCTGATCTATATACACCTCATACACTTGATCTATATACACCTCATACACCTGATCCATATACACCTCATACACCTGATCTATAAACACCTCATACCAGTGGTGTATTTTGGTTTTGTGCTGCCCTAGGCAAGACTAAAATTGGGCGCCCCCCCCCCCCTCCGATGTAAATTTTCCCCACTCCTTTTGTGACTCCCTCCAAAATTGAAGGACTACAAGTCCCAGCATGAACCCCTGAGAGCTCACGAGAGGGGGTGGGAGAGAGAGAGGGGGCTGGGTGAGGGAGAGAGAGGGGGGGTGGGTGAGGGAGGGAGAGAAAGAGGGGGGGTTGAGAGAGAGAGAAGGGATGAGGGAGTGGGGGGATGAGAGAGAGAGAGAGGGTGGATGAGAGAGAGGGGGGGGGTGAGAGAGGGAGAGACAGAGGGGGGGGGTGAGAGAGAGAGAGAGAGAGAGAGGGGGGTTGAGAGAGAGAGGGAATGAGAGAGAGGGGGGGGGGTGAGAGGGGGGATGAGAGAGAGAGGGGGATGAGAGAGAGGGGGGATGAGAGAAAGAGAGAGAGGGGGATGATAGAAAAATAGAGAGGGGGTGAGGGAGAGGGGGAAGAGAAAGAAGGGGGTGAGTGAGAGAGAGGGGGAGAGAGAGAGAGAAGGGGGTGAGTGTGAGAGAGAGAGGGGGTGAGTGAGAGAGAGGGGGGTGAGTGAGAGAGGCGGCTCTAGCAACCAGTGGCCAATAGAGTCTCAGGTGGAGGGGGGTGGCTTTTTTGCTGCCCCCCTGCAATCTGCCGCCCTAGGCCTGGGCCTTGTTGGCCTAGGCCAAAATACAGCACTGCCTCATACACCTGATCTATATACACCTCATACACCTGACCTATATATACCTCATACACCTGACATATATACTTATCTGTAATGGAACCGCAACTCACACTGTACTTGTGGGCTTCCGTCAGTATACGGCTTCCTCCAGTATGAACATAAATAGCTATTCCAGCTGCCCCCATACAAAACTAGCCGACAACTTAGCTTGTATTTATCTGAAAACAACTAACTCCTTTATTGAACAAAAAACAGACTTTTATACACTTGAGATGTATGTCAGTCACTACATGAATATTTACCCAAAACATCACACAATGGTTAGATAATGAGGTACAGCTGACTCATGGCTAATCCCATCTAGACAAGGTTATCATTAACCTGCTAATTAACTCAGCGCACTTAAACCAGACTGGGATGACAAGACTGCCTAGCAACAAAGCTAAAACAAAATACAAAATTACACATTATCCTAAGTATAAAAACAGAACACCTTATTATACAGACAATAGCAAGAGACCCCAGTAGCAGCCTGTCTGTCTCCTACATTGAAGTACATGGAATACACATCTAAGCAATGCTTTGATTATTTAGGAGTCACAGACTTCATGGCAACAGGCTATAGGTCTCACAGTGTAAAGTGGAATTAAATCTTCATATTTCATGAGATAGATAGTTGATAAATATTACTCTCCCATTTGAGTATTCCAAACCATATTCTCAGTGTCCATTAAGTCCATCATTTTCTTGGTCACCTTGTGCCCATAATAGACACAGGGTGATTTACACATAAGAGGGGCCTAAGGACCTGAGACAGGGATTTCCCAATCTCTCTAAGGTAAGCTGGGTTCCACGTCCCCCCAACCAAAGTGATTCCCATCACACATCATACACCTGATCTATATACACATCATACACTTGATCTGTATACACATCATACACCTGATCTATATACACATCATACACCTGATCTATATACACCTCATACACCTGATCTATACACACATCATACACCTGATCTATATACACATCATACACCTGATCTATATACACCTCATACACCTGATCTATATACACCTCATACACCTGATCTATATACTCCTCATACACCTGATATATATCCACATCATACACCTGATCTATATACACCTCATACACTTGATCTATATACACATCATACACCTGATCTATATACTCCTCATACACCTGATATATATACACATCATACACCTGATCTATATACACATCATACACCTCATCTATATACACATCATACACCTGATCTATATACACATATCATACACCTGATCTATACACAAATCATACACCTGATCTATATACACATCATACACCTGATCTATATACACATCATACACCTGATCTATATACACATGTCATACACCTGATCGATATACACCTCATACACCTGATCTGTATACACCTCATACACCTGATCTATATACACCTCCTACACCTGATCTATATACACATATCATACACTTGATCTATATACACACCATACACCTGAGTTCTATACACATCATACACCTCATCTGTATACACATCATACACCTCATCTGTATACACATCATACACCTCATCTGTATACACATATCATACACCTGATCTATATACACATCATATACCTGATCTGTATACACATCATACACCTGATCTATACACACCTCATACACCTGATCTGTATACACCTCATACACCTGATCTGTATACACATCATACACCTGATCTATACACACACACCATACACCTGATCTATATACACACCATACACCTGACATATATACACATCATACACCTGATCTGTATACACCTCATACACCTAGTCTATATACACCTCATACACCTGATCTGTATACACCTCATACACCTGATCTATATACACCTCATACACCTGATCTGTATACACCTCATACACCTGATCTGTATACACCTCATACACCTGATCTGTATACACATCATACACCTGATCTATACACACACCATACACCTGATCTGTATACACCTCATACACCTGATCTGTATACACATCATACACCTGATCTATATACACCTCATACACCTGATCTGTATACACCTCATACACCTGATCTGTATACACCTCATACACCTGATCTGTATACACATCATACACCTCATCTATATACACATCATACACCTCATCTGTATACACATCATACACCTGATCTGTATACCCATCATACACCTGATCTGTATACACATCATACACCTGATATATATACACATCATACACCTCATCTATATACACATCATACACCTCATCTGTATACACATCATACACCTCATCTGTATACACATCATACACCTTATCTATATACACATCATACACCTGATCTATATACACCTCATACACCTGATCTATATACACATCATACACCTGATCTATATACACATCATACACCTGATCTATATACACACCTCATACACCTGATATATACACACATCATACACCTGATCTACAGTATATACACATCATACACCTCATCTGTATACACATCATACACCTGATCTGTATACACATCATACACCTGATCTGTATACACCTCATACACCTGATCTGTATACACATCATACACCTGATCTATATACACCTCATACACCTGATCTATACACACACCATACACCTGATCTATATACACCTCATACACCTGATTTGTATACACCTCATACACCTGATCTGTATACACATCATACACCTGATCTATATACACCTCATACACCTGATCTGTATACACCTCATACACCTGATCTGTATACACCTCATACACCTGATCTGTATACACATCATACACCTGATCTATATACACATCATACACCTCATCTGTATACACATCATACACCTGATCTGTATACACATCATACACCTGATATATATACACATCATACACCTCATCTATATACACATCATACACCTCATCTGTATACACATCATACACCTCATCTGTATACACATCATACACCTGATCTGTATACACATCATACACCTGATCTGTATACACATCATACACCTGATCTATATACACCTCATACACCTGATCTATATACACATCATACACCTGATCTGTATACACATGTCATACACCTAATCTGTATACACATCCCATATGCATGCCAGCACACAGTGCAGTAAGTAATAGGTGGTGCAGAACTTCTTACCAACTATGCGTGTCGGGACAGGCAAAACTGCACCCCCTCCCCCGCTACTAATGCACAGCAAAGATGGGTGTACGCCCCAACGCTGCATAAAGGCACTGCGCTGCGCTGAAGGCGCCTGTCCCTCCTGCCCCCCCCCGTCCCTGCCCTGATGGTCTCTATGACATAATAGATCATTGGTCACAATTTACAACTTTTTTGGTGACCATTTCGCACGTACTTATTACATTGCAATTTCTTAATCTGCGCCTTCGATGATTTATCGGGGTCTTTAAATTTTCCTCCTAGGCTTAGACTATAAATTTATCTAGAACATTCCCTTTAAGCCCAGAAGCAATGCAGACATCGCTGGTACATGTAGTACATTGCGTGTGTACAGAAGGCAGAAATGTGATAAGATCCCGATACGGATAAAATAACCCCCATCCTAATGTCGCAGCCTCAGGTCGTGGCCTTAGTGACCCCGCCAACCCCCTCGGGCCTGCCAGCCACAGGATAATGTTCAGAGGGGTTTACCAGATCATGTCCTGCGCTACAAAGTTGGCGTCCTTTGCCTGGCATTGAGGGGCGGCTGCCATGGCTCTCCACGCTGCGCTCTGTACAGAGAACTGAGGTTGTGTACATGTTGCCTGACAACCAGCCACCACATGGTTACCGAGGAGGCCTCAGGCCTTCCTTCCTCTCATTACAATACACAATATAGACATTCATTACCACATCATCATCCGCTTCCACAGCCTGTCAGGGCAGCTCTGCAGCCTCAGGAGAACTACAAGTCCCAGCAAGGCCAGCCAGACATCATTGTCAGATGGGTGTGCTGGGAAGTTTGGTCCCTAAAACCAAAGAAACCATAAAAAAGGAACTATGTCCTCCCTGCACTTCTATAATGGACTGAATTAGAGTCATGGTTGTCAACCTATGGGTAAAAGGGGCTTATCATGGCTTATCATGTGGCCCCTGACACCACGAAAGAGCCACACATAGAATATACAGTATATGTAATACTACAAGAGACTGCAGACATTACACAGGAGATGATGGCCAGAGACTGTGGATATGCTACAGGTTTGTTTGCAGAATAGGAACATCCCGCAGGAGAAAGTGAGAGACTGGGGAGAGGTTACAGGTTTGGTTGGTTTCTTCACCGTCTCCTGCGGCATGTCCCCAGTCTCTCACTGTCTCCTGCGGCATATCCCCAGTCTCTCACTGTCTCCTGCGGCATGTCCCCAGTCTCTCACTGTCTCCTGCGGCATGTCCCCAGTCTGTCACTGTCTTCTGCGGCATGTCACCAGTCTCTCACTGTCTTCTGCGGCATGTCCCCAGTCTCTCACTGTCTCCTGCGGCATGTCCCCAGTCTCTCACTGTCTTCTGTGATATGTCCCCAGTCTCTTAGCGTCTCCTGCGGCATATCCCCAGTCTCTCACCATCTCCTGCGACATGTCCCCAGTCTCCCACCATCTCCTGCGGCATGTCCCCAGTCTCCCACCATCTCCTGCAGCATGTCCCCAGTCTCTCACTGTCTCCTGCGGCATGTCCCCAGTCTCTCACTGTCTCCTGCGGCATGTCCCCAGTCTCTCACTGTCTCCTGCGGCATGTCCCCAGTCTGTCACTGTCTTCTGCGGCATGTCACCAGTCTCTCACTGTCTTCTGCGGCATGTCCCCAGTCTCTCACTGTCTCCTGCGGCATGTCCCCAGTCTCTCACTGTCTTCTGTGATATGTCCCCAGTCTCTTAGCGTCTCCTGCGGCATATCCCCAGTCTCTCACCATCTCCTGCGACATGTCCCCAGTCTCCCACCATCTCCTGCGGCATGTCCCCAGTCTCCCACCATCTCCTGCAGCATGTCCCCAGTCTCTCACTGTCTCCTGCGGCATGTCCCCAGTCTCTCACTGTCTCCTGCGGCATGTCCCCAGTCTCTCACTGTCTCCTGCGGCATGTCCCCAGTCTCTCACCGTCTCCTGCGGCGTCCCCAGTCTCTCACTGTCTCCTGCGGCATGTCCCCAGTCTCTCACTGTCTCCTACGGCATGTCCCCAGTCTTCCACTGTCTTCTGCGGAATGTCCCCAGTCTCTCACTGTCTCCTGCGGCATGTCCCCAGTCTCTCACTGTCTCCTGCGGCATGTCCCCAGTCTCTCACTGTCTCCTGCGGCATGTCCCCAGTCTCTCACGGTCTCCTGCGTCATGTCCCCAGTCTCTCACGGTCTCCTGCGGCATGTCCCCAGTCTCTCACTGTCTCCTGCGGCATGTCCCCAGTCTGTCACTGTCTTCTGCGGCATGTCCCCAGTCTCTCACTGTCTCCTGCGGCATGTCCCCAGTCTCTCACTGTCTTCTGTGATATGTCCCCAGTCTCTTAGCGTCTCCTGCGGCATATCCCCAGTCTCTCACCATCTCCTGCGACATGTCCCCAGTCTCCCACCATCTCCTGCGGCATGTCCCCAGTCTCCCACCATCTCCTGCAGCATGTCCCCAGTCTCTCACTGTCTCCTGCGGCATGTCCCCAGTCTCTCACTGTCTCCTGCGGCATGTCCCCAGTCTCTCACTGTCTCCTGCGGCATGTCCCCAGTCTCTCACCGTCTCCTGCGGCGTCCCCAGTCTCTCACTGTCTCCTGCGGCATGTCCCCAGTCTCTCACTGTCTCCTACGGCATGTCCCCAGTCTTCCACTGTCTTCTGCGGAATGTCCCCAGTCTCTCACTGTCTCCTGCGGCATGTCCCCAGTCTCTCACTGTCTCCTGCGGCATGTCCCCAGTCTCTCACTGTCTCCTGCGGCATGTCCCCAGTCTCTCACGGTCTCCTGCGTCATGTCCCCAGTCTCTCACGGTCTCCTGCGGCATGTCCCCAGTCTCTCACTGTCTCCTGCGGCATGTCCCCAGTCTCTCACTGTCTTCTGCGGCATGTCCCCAGTCTCTCACTGTCTCCTGCGGCATGTCCCCAGTCTCTCACTGTCTTCTGTGATATGTCCCCAGTCTCTTAGCGTCTCCTGCGGCATATCCCCAGTCTCTCACCATCTCCTGCGACATGTCCCCAGTCTCCCACCATCTCCTGCGGCATGTCCCCAGTCTCCCACCATCTCCTGCAGCATGTCCCCAGTCTCTCACTGTCTCCTGCGGCATGTCCCCAGTCTCTCACTGTCTCCTGCGGCATGTCCCCAGTCTCTCACTGTCTCCTGCGGCATGTCCCCAGTCTCTCACCGTCTCCTGCGGCGTCCCCAGTCTCTCACTGTCTCCTGCGGCATGTCCCCAGTCTCTCACTGTCTCCTACGGCATGTCCCCAGTCTTCCACTGTCTTCTGCGGAATGTCCCCAGTCTCTCACTGTCTCCTGCGGCATGTCCCCAGTCTCTCACTGTCTCCTGCGGCATGTCCCCAGTCTCTCACTGTCTCCTGCGGCATGTCCCCAGTCTCTCACGGTCTCCTGCGTCATGTCCCCAGTCTCTCACGGTCTCCTGCGGCATGTCCCCAGTCTCTCACTGTCTCCTGTGATATGTCCCCAGTCTCTCACCGTCTCCTGCGGCATGTCCCCAGTCTCTCACTGTCTCCTGCGGCATGTCCCCAGTCTGTCACTGTCTTCTGCGGCATGTCACCAGTCTCTCACTGTCTTCTGCGGCATGTCCCCAGTCTCTCACTGTCTCCTGCGGCATGTCCCCAGCCTCACTGTCTCCTGTGGCATGTCCCCAGTCTCTCACTGTCTTCTGTGATATGTCCCCAGTCTCTCACTGTCTCCTGCGGCATGTTCCCAGTCTCTCACTGTCTTCTGTGATATGTCCCCAGTCTCTCACTGTCTCCTGCGGCATGTCCCCAGTCTCTCACTGTCTTCTGTGATATGTCCCCAGTCTCTCACTGTCTCCTGCGGCATGTCCCCAGTCTCTCACCGTCTCCTGCGGCATGTCCCCAGTCTCCCACCGTCTCCTGCGGCATGTCCCCAGTCTCCCACCGTCTCCTGTGGCATGTCCCCAGTCTCTCACTGTCTCCTGCGGCATGTCCCCAGTCTCTCACCATCTCCTGCGGCATGACCCCAGTCTCTCACTGTCTCCTGCAGCATGTCCCCAGTCTCTCACCGTCTCTTGCGGCATGTCTCTAGTCTCTCACCGTCTCCTGCGGCATGTCCCCAGTCTCCCACTGTCTTCTGCGGCATGTCCCCAGCCTCTCTCCATCTCCTGCAGCATGTCCCCAGTCTCTCACTGTCTCCTGCGGCATGTCCCCAGTCTCTCACCGTCTCCTGCGGTATTTCCCCAGCCTCTCACCGTCTCCTGCGGCATGTCCCCAGTCTCTCACCGTCTCCTGCGGCATGTCCCCAGTCTCTCACTGTCTCCTGCGACATGTCCCCAACTTCTCACTGTCTCCTGCGTCATGTCCCCAGTCTCTCGCTGTATCCTGCGGCAAGTCCCCAGCCTCTAACTGTCTCCTGCGGCATGTCCCCAGCCTCTCACTGCCGCAGGAGACAGTGAGAGACTGGGGACATGCCGCAGGAGACAGTGAGAGACTGGGGACATGCCGCAGGAGACAGTGAGAGACTGGGGACAGTCTCTAACTGACCGGACACTCTCACTGTCTTCTGCAGCATGTCCCTAGTCTCGCATGGTCTTCTGTGGCATGTCCTCAGTCTAGTACGGTCTTCTGCGTCATGTCCTCAGTCTCGCACAGTCTTCTGCAAGAGACTGGGGACATGCCGCAGAAGAAAGTGAGAGACTGGGGACTGGAGACTGCGGAAATGCCGCAGAAGACAGTGTGAGACTGGGGACATGCCGCATGAGACAGTGTGTGAGACTGGGGACATGCCACATGAGACAGTGTGTGAGACTGGGGACATGCCGCAGGAGACAGTGAGAGACTGGGGACATGCTGCAGGAGACAGTGAGAGACTGGGGACATGCCGCAGGAAACAGTGCGAGGCAGGGGACATGCCGCAGGAGACAGTGCGAGGCAGGGGACATGCCGCAGGGGACATGCCGCAGGAGACAGTGCGAGGCAGGGGACAATGCCGCAGGAGACAGTGCGAGGCAGGGGAAATGCCGCAGAAGACAGTGCGAGGCAGGGGAAATGCCGCAGAAGACAGTGCGAGACCAGGGACATGCCGCAGAAGACAGTGCGAGACCAGGGACATGCCGCAGAAGACAGTGTGAGACCAGGGACATGCCGCAGAAGACAGTGCGGGACCAGGGACATGCCGCAGAAGACAGTGCGGGACCGGGGACATGCCGCAGAAGACAGTGCGGGACCGGGGACATGCCGCAGAAGACAGTGCGGGACCGGGGACATGCCGCAGAAGACAGTGCGAGACTGGGGACATCAATCTCATTACAACTCTTCAAATAAATACTTTCATTCCCACTACAAACTGCTGGGGTCTGAGGGCCACAGGAGTACCAAGGACTGCATGGGGCCTGGGGCCACACTTTGGGCTCCAGGGATTAGAGACTACATTGCAGTAAATGCAGTACAGCGATGGACAGTCAGATGTCTCTCGTTATAGCTTGCTGTATGCTATAGATGAGACAATATTTCACCCAATATGACAAAGCTTTGAGGAACATTCATAACCGTGTGCAATATCTGTCACATAATAGCCAAATGTATTTTTAGAAAACAGACAGTGAAAAACAAAGCAAAATAAAAATGAAGAAACAACAGAACACAAAAAAACAAAAACAAAATGAATCTTCCCTTAATACATCCTCAAAACAGGCACCCTTTAAATAATGAAAAAGGGATAATTTGTGTTACCTAATTTGCATAATTTGCCTGATTTGTTTACAAAGTTTCCAAATTTTGGCAAAATTTCCTAAACAGTGATATGGGTTATGTTGCAGTAAAATCAGTTTCTCCCCAAATCCCACCTCTCATCCCTGAACACAAGCTACAAAACTGTCCGGGGGACGGAGACGGGGACGACCGCGCACGGTGTGCTTTGCACGAAACCTTCCCGCCCGCTGGTAGTTCAGCCGTTCTTTTGTTTGGCGACACAAAGCCTTCTAATGCCAAACGAAGGAAGAAGAAGAAAAAAAACGTTTTATTTATTCATCAGACATCTGCGTCGTGTGAGATAACGGTTGTAATTAGCGCCCCGGCCTCTCGGAGATCAATGACGCTCCAGAAATAGCGCGAGGCCCTCCGCTCTCACCCAGGTGCTCTGACCTATCCAACTTCCATTTACCAATTAGGCGGCAATTAAACGAGACGCTCGGGACGCCTGGCTGGCTGTCCTATTTATTGGCCTCGCCGCGGCTGATATTTATCTTACTAAATCATTTTTTATTTAAATAAATATTTGTTAAATGTTTAGACGTGGAACCAAGATGGCTTGGATGAAGAAAAAAAGAAATATGAAGTCCTTCACTAAGCACTTTCTCCATAAAGAGAGTTCTTTATCCTTAAAGAGAACCAGTCACAGCTGGACTCCTACAGAAATCTACATTTTCTATCTGACCTCCGGCCTTCCCTTCAGTCTTGCACAGTTGTACCGGCTCCACTCCTGGACTGAAATGCGCAGCCCATTGCATTAGTGTGTGTACCCCAAAGCTCAAATATACATGCATGTGTTTGTATGTGTCTATATACCGTACACCCACCGACCACTTTATTAGGTACACCTTGCTAGTACCGTGTTGGACCGCCTTCTGCCTTCAGAACTGCCTTCATTCTTCGTGGCACAGATTAAACAAGGTGTTGGAAACGTTCCTCAGAGATTTTGGTCCATAGTGACATGATAGAATCACGCAGTTGCTGCAGATTTGTTGGTTGCACATCCATGATGCCACCACATCCCAAAAGGTGTTCTATTGGATGAGATGTGGTGAGTGTGGAGGCCATTGGAGGACAGTGACCTCATTGTCATGGTGAAGAAACCAGTGGTGAGATGATTGGAGCTTTGTGACATGGTGCATTATCCTTCTGGAAGGAGCCATCAGAAGATGGGGACACTGTAGTCATAAAGGGATGGACATGGTCACCAACAATACTCAGGTAGGCCGTGGGGTTTAAACGATGCTCAATTGGTACTAAGGGACCCAAAATATGCCAAGAAAATATCCCCCACACCATTACACCACCACCAGCCTGAACCAGTAATACAAGGCAGGATGGATCCATGCTTTCATGTTGTTTACGCCAAATTCTGACCCCACCGTCTGAATGTCACAGCTGAAATTGAGACTCATCAGACCAGGCAACGTTTTTTGAATCTTCTATTGTCCAATTTTGGTGATCCTGTGCCAATTGTAGCCTCAGTTTCCTGTTCTTAGCTGACAGGAGTGGCACCCGTTGTGGTCTTCTGCTGATGTAGCCCATCCTATTCTGTATACCTTGGTTGTAACGAGTGGTTATTTGCAGGGCCAAAACAAGGGGTGGGCAGAAGGATTGGCTGCCCTGGGCGTAGCTTGTATTGTAGAAATAGGGGCACCACAAGTTCCTTCCACTATAAAGCTGACAGCAGTAGTGACAGCGGCATCACTACTTCTGTCAGCCTAGCGCTGAAAGCAGCAAGGAGAGGAGGAGAGAGCCAGGAGGAGGTGCAGGCTGTGCTCTCTCTCTCTCCCCCACCACATAAGCTTGCACATAATGGGGGGGGGGGGCAATTTGGCATCTTCGCCCTGGACACTGGATGGTCTTGTCCTGGCACTGGTTATTTGAGTTACTGTTGCCTTTCTATCATCTGGAACCAGTCTGCCCATTGTCCTCTGACATCAACAAGGCATTTTCCTCCACACAACAGGCGCTCACTGGATATTTTCTCTTTTTCCCACCATTTTCTGTAAACCCAAGAGATGGTTGTGTGTGAAAATCCCAGTAGATCAGCAGTGAAATGCTCAAACCAGCCTGTCCTGCACCAACAACCAAGTCACATTCAAAGTAATTTAAATCCCCTTTCTTCCCCATTCTGATGCTCACTTTCAACTTCAGCAAGTCCTCTTCACCACGTCTAGATGCCTAAATGCATTGAGTTGCTGCCATGTGATTGGCTGATTAGCAATTTGTGTTATCAAGCAATGGAACAGGTGTACCTAATAAAGTCGCTGGTGTGACTGGATGTATATTCATTGGCTTGAGCTCATGTCATTCAGTAAATCTAAAGGAGATTGTGCAGAATTTGTACAATCACATATAACATGTATGACCGTGTTTAGTTGGGGGTGTGTGGGAGCCACACACACGAGGTCTACAACTTACCAAAGCCATTTGAACCATTACAAGAAGTAGGAGCACAATACCCGAAAGTTAGACTTCAAAGACCTTCAAAGCTCCAATTAAAACCTGTAGCCAACGTGTTTCAGGGCTCATCGGCACTTCATCAGGGCTAAAAATATATATTACAGCTGAAAATGGACTCTAGGGGTTTGGAGGATACCGGATCTTATCAGGCATGCTTCCACTTTGAATGGAACCATTATGGTCGCTACCCTGCACTCCGTCTTCTAATCCTTTGTCTTTTGGACTGTGGATCTTGACCATGATTTTCCATGGGGCACAAAACCCTGGGGTTGGGTTAATGTCCTATGTTTAGAGATGCACCATAAGAAATCCAGCTATAGAGCCATGTTCCTGAACATGGAGGATTATCGGAACGGATGCAGCGTAGCAAACACAATGGTTCAAGTGGTTTTGTTGTGTTCAAGACTCCATGTGAGGAAACAAAAATAAGCACCCCCTTTTACCCAACTGGCAAACGCGATACCCCCTTCTAACAGCACTCTGTAACCTCGATGCAATCCCAGAATAAATCGCCTTTTCCAACTGACACGAGTGGAAGAGTTAATCCAGTGCGCAATTTTGAAATATATTTAAAGCCAAGACACATCCTGCTTGTTCTATTAAATGGTACAATGTTCCTGAAAAAAAAAAATATCTTCCTCGCGCTTAATGTCGAAATTAAAAAGCACAAAGGCAGGGGGCCCCAGACTCTTTAATAGTCTGAACGTTCTCCTCCAAAAATATATTATAGCAGCACAATAGTTTGCTACGCGGGAAAGTTTTCCGGGATGATTAGAAACGGATTTTAAAAAATGCGTTCCTGGTTTTAATTTTATGCATAGAGAATTAATGATCAGAACCCCTCGGAGACTCACTGTCAGCTTAACATATTCACAATGATTTAAAACACAGATGTTATTACCACTAAACCCTTTCACTGCTCGCCTTCTCTTCTTCTACCGGCGATGTCAGGAGGTGGATTTCTTGGCTAAGAAAAAGCAGATATCGTTTTTTTTTTTTTTGAGAGCGCTCTGAAAAATGTTTCTCTGTCGTGGGAGGCAGTCGGAAAAAGTGTTCTACAAGTTCTACTTTTCCAGCCACTGCAGTTATGGAAGAACTTTGGGCAAATGTTAAACTTTCATTTACTCATCACTTTGTTGCTTTGCTCTCTTTAACCTCCTTTCCTTTTCTATTCTTCCTTCTCCTTTCCTGTCTCTCCCTCCCCCTCTCTCCTCCTTCCTTCCTTCCCTCCTGTCCTCTTATCGGCTCCTTTTGCTTGTCCTCTCACCTCTCCTTCCCTTATCTTCTCCCTTGCTTCATCTCCTGCCCTCCACTCTCTTTTCCTATTTCCTGCTCTCCCTTCTCCTCACCTTCCTTCTCCTCTACTCCCCTCCCAATTCACCACCTTTCCTCTGCCGCCCCCTCCCCTTCTCATCTGCCCTCTCCTGTCCTCTCCTCTGCCGCCCCCTCCTCTTCTCATCTGCCCTCTCCTCTCCTGTCCTCTCCTCTCCTATGCCGCCCCCTCCCCTTCTCATCTGCCCTCTCCACTCCTGTCCTCTCCTCTGCCGCCCCCTCCTCTTCTCATCTGCCCTCTTCTCTCCTGTCCTCTCCTCTGCCGCCCCCTCCTCTTCTCATCTGCCCTCTCCTGTCCTCTCCTCTGCCGCCCCCTCCTCTTCTCATCTGCCCTCTCCTCTCCTATGCCGCCCCCTCCCCTTCTCATCTGCCCTCTCCACTCCTGTCCTCTCCTCTGCCGCCCCCTCCTCTTCTCATCTGCCCTCTCCACTCCTCTCCTCTCCTCTGCCTTCTTCTCTCTGGTCTTCTTTTCTCCAACTCCTCTCTTCTCCTCTCCTTTCTCATCTATTCTCCTCTCATATTCTGTCTCCTGTCGTCTTCTTTGCTTTGCTATTTCCTGTCTTCTCCTTTAATCTGTCCTCTCTGGTCTTATTTCCTCCAAGCCCACTCTCTCCTTTTTTTTCCTCTCTCTTCTCCACTCCACTCCTCTCCCCTGTTGTCTTCTTTGCTCTGCTATCTCCCGTCTTCTCCTTTTAATCCGCCCTCCCCAGGCTTTTTTTCCTCCAAGCCCACCCTCTCCTCTTTTCTCCCCTCTCCTCTTCTCTCCCATCTTCTTCTTTGCTCTGCTATCTCCAGTCTTCTCCTTTTAATCTGCCCTCTCCACTCTTCTTTCCTCCAAGCCCACCCTCCCCTCCTCCGCTCTCCTCCTTTTTTTTTTTCCTCCTCTCCTATCTTCTGTCCAGGGGCGTAACTACAGGGGTTGCAGGGGTTGCAATCGCTACCGGGCCCCATGCTCCAGGGGGCCCGGTAACAAACCAGTGGGTGAACTTCTAGGATCTCAAAGGTCACACTTGCGACCGGGCCCTGGCATTTCACCACTGTGGGGAGGCCCCAAGATTGCAGGAAGGGGGCCCACTGCAGAACTTGTGAAAGGATCCTGATGCGGGACCATAATAAAAGGCCATGCAATGAGATTAAAGAGCCCCAGGATTAGTGGGAAGAGCCCCGGGCTTGAAGGAAAGGGCCCCGGCCAGGGGTCTGGGGGGCCCTTCATGGTTTCTTGCATCGGGGCCCTGAAGGTTCTAGTTACGCCTCTGCTTCTGTCCTTTGCCTTCTTTCCTCCAACCCCTCTACTCTCCCCTCCCCTCCACTCCTCTCCTCTTCCCCTCTCTCTCCTCTTCCTCTCTCCTCCTTCTATCTCTCTCTCTCCTCTTCCTCTCCTCCTCTCTCTCCTCCTATCCTCCTCTCTCTCCTCTTCTCCTCTCCTCTCCTCTCCTCTCCCCTTCCCCTCTTCTCCTCTCCCCTTCCCCTATTCTCTCCTTTCCCTTTTTCCTATTCTCTCCTTTCCCTTTTTCCTATTCTCTCCTTTCCCCTATTCCTATTCTCTCCTTTCCCCTTTTCCTATTCTCTCCTTTCCCTTTTTGCTATTCTCTCCTTACCCCTTCCCCTCTTCTCTTCTCCTTTCCCCTTCCCCTCTTCTCTTCGCTTCTCCTCTTCCTCCTTTTCCTCTCTCTCCTCTTCCTCTCTCTCTCTCCTCCTCTTCTCTCTCTCCTCTTCCCCTTCCTCTCTCTCCTCTTCCTCTCTCTCTCTCCTCTTCCTCTCTCTCTCCTCTTCCTCTCCTTCTATCTCTCCCCTCTCCTTTCTCCTCTTCCCTTCTTCTCCTCCTTCTCTTCCTCTCCTTTCCACTCCTCCCCTCTCTATATATGTATTTTTACAAAAATCTATTTAAAATGCTAGAAAAAAAGCTTTGCTGTTTAGTTACTTCTTAGCCATGCCCTCTGTGTATATTCATTTCCCATCATCCCATCCCATTTATATTCAATTCCCATTATTCCAGTGGAGAGAGGGCCCACACTGTCTGCTGAAAAGAAAGAGATGACAGAGAGCAGGGATGATTGACGCAGCTTTACATTTGCAACCTTTCTTATCTGCAGTATTGTTTGGGCAGCACACAGAGTTCAGGAGGATTTGCAGTCATTTGATATGCAGCTGAAATGAGGGATTCCTTTGTTTCTTCTGCTAATTGACTTCTCCCCCTCAGGCGTTCTTAATTCTTCAATAAGTATTTTAGATTGCTGCAAAGATCAGCACCCTTCCAACGTCTTGCTGAAGGGAAGGGCTCGTGGCCTTGTCCTTTCTCTGATCTATGAAATACATGTGAGGTCCAAGTACCTCGGTCTCCTAGGATGAGCAGCCTGTAATACTAACATCCTTACCATACACCCTGAAGATGTTCACCTCTCCGCTTTGTTCCTCAGGCTCTGACAGTTACATGTTTCGAGTGCTGTGAGTGAGTACAGGTAGGTGTTCCTGAGAGACAGAAGGAGCAGGTGGTCCTGTAAATAGAATATTCAGCTAAATGCTCATGATGCATCTCTCCTATGGTAGCTAAAGCAAAAAAGAAAAAAGATGTAGCACCCTCCTAGTCAGGTGCTAGGTAGAAAGAGTAGTTTTGGCTCTGTCTGCTTATCGGCAGAGCAACAGGCAAAACCTATGTCCGCTCTGCTTATCAGGGTGCAGGATTGGTAGTTAGGTCTACTCAGTGTGCCCAGTGTGCATTCATCTAGCCTCAGGGAGTGTCCCCAGCAGATTCAATGGGGAGACACGTTGGATGCTGGAGGAAACCTAACCAATGGTGCACTACATAGGCTTTTGGTACTGTCCCAGTGGGTTGGAACAGACACTGGTGCATTATGGGACAGGGTATAAAAAGCCATGGGCACATGAGGTAGAGGTCCTTGGGCGGGAAGCCAGGTCCCAGAAGGAGGGTGGCGGCTGCCTCCTCATCTGCAACTGTTGGAGATGGTCGCAGGTAGTCAGCCTGGTGTGTACCAGGGGCATGAGACTGAACCCAGAGGTCCAGGAGAAGCTGACTACAGGAGTTGGGGCACAGCAGAATCTGGAAAACCGCGAGAACAGATGAACTTGCCCAGGAAGGGGACCACTCCGGAGTGTAGAGTCAGTGGACAGGTGTCAGCTAGCCCAGTTAGAAAGGGGGGGGGGGTAATAGGAGAGTGCCCTGAAGAGAAATATTAATGGAAGCACTTACTTCCTCTTCATTCAAGTGGCAGGATGAAGCAGCGGCCTTGCCGCATTCTCAAGTTTAGAGTCCTCTGCATTGTGAATAGTTAACAGTTGGAATATCCCACTCACCCCTTCTCCCATCCCAAATACAATAAACCACAAAAACAACATCCCCTGGACTGATTTTTGACTGAGCCAAGAACTTAAAGTGATAAGTTTCTGCAACCAGTTGCTACGGGTAACCCAGGGGAATCACTAAAGTGTAATATCCAGCCGCCCTTTTGGGGGCAGTGCTACATAAACTTTACAGAAAAGCAACATTTTTGTGTGTAAATTGCAGTGCTTGTCTACTGGACTACAGCACACCTTCTTCTCTACTCATCTCTAGACAGTAACATGGAAAGGGGACTGTGTTGTTAGTGACAAGGTCCTTTAGTTGGCCAAGGCGAAGAGGCAAGACAAGGCGAAGAGCTGGTGTGTGTATGATAGTGCTGGACCAATATAAGAGGGGTTTTGGTACTTAAGGCTTTAACCCAGTCACTCCTCCTTCAAAGTAGGCTGATGGACAGTAAATGAGCAGTGTAGACTGGACTTTGTGCCGGACTTGGACTGCTGCCCCTCTGATGGTGTCAAAAGAAGACTTATAGTAGATATCAAGCTTTAGGGTGAGTGTTGAAGAATGTCTAATACAAATGTTCAGAAGTTTAAGTTCAGATTTTTATTAATCAAGAGTATCAAGAAAAGCCAATGCGTTTTGAGGGAAGTGTCTCCTCCTTCCTCGGGGCTTGAGCAATGGATACGATTGGACTAGCAGTGTCAAGACCTGGTTTACTGTAAGGAAAGGCTTGCCAATAGAAGAGATGTCTCCTCTGGATGGTCTTCTGTGCGCAGGCTAAAACATGTTCCCTTTCGTGCTCACAAGAATTGGTCACTGGCTTATGTATATGCGCACACGTGCCGTCACGCATTCTCGTGCGCGCCAGAGCTCGAGTGCACCTGTGACAGATGTTGCCAACAAACAGACTATTAAAACTGGGCCAGTGCTCAGGATCAGTACTGCTTGTCTTGACCACTCTCTGAAATCCACCTGCACTGACCTTGGCTTGTCCCCTGACTCTGTGGTAGTCTGCTCCACTTGCTCTTGTTTCTCTGCCTGGTTCTAGACCCGACTTGTGTCCTGACCACACTCCTGCCTGTGCTCTGTACCCGGTCCATCCTGCCTGTGTATGGTCCGGCCTGCCTGACCTTACTACTCTGTCTGCTGTCAATGGTACCTGCCTACCAGCAACTATCTCAGCTGCCCACTGTTGCCAATACCAGCCTGCCTCAGTCTGCTGCCTACCAGCTCATCTGCTTACTGTAGAGTTCAGACGATTTCAGCTGCCCAGTGTGGACACCTGTCCTGCTGCTAACAAGACTGGCACTTGTGCCACTCTGTACTCCTGCACCACCTGTCTACACTATCCAGGGCCCCGAGTCAGACACGTAAGGGAGGCCTTCCTCATCAAACCAGGTTCTGCCATCAGGTACATGATAATCACCTGCTGGGTGCACTGCGCTTTCCAAAGCAGAAGGTTGTAGTTTCTGTGTCCACCAGCAGGTGTCTCCCAGCAGCCAGCAGATCCCAGTAATAAGTTTCCACCTGATCCTGGCTGCTGGGAAGGTATTTGGCTCCACCCCAAAGGCCCCTAGGAGCTGTGAACCACCTCTGCAGCACTGGCTGCATGTCCTGCCCCTTTTGCACCCTTCCCATAGATGTGTGCAGCCTATTGCATTAGGGTGTGCACCCCAAAGCTCAAACCCCCTCACTTTAGAGACAAAGATGGGGAGTGAGGACAGCGATTCCCCAGTCCCTTTCTCTGTAGCCTCAGCTGCACTGGATAGTGAATGAATGGATCTACTCTGTGCTGAGCGCCTTCCTGTTAATTCACAAAATAAAGCATAGTAAACACAATTTACTATGCTTCAGTTATGAATGAACACAGCTAGTGATTGGTACCATCACTCGTGTTATTTAGAAAGGGAAGTAGTTGGTAAATAACATATTTACTGGCCCCTTAACCGCTCTTCATCCTGAATTGATTTCCTGCAGGGGGACATGGGGGATCCGGGCAGCAAGGGCAGTCTGTGCCACATATGGTGATTAGGGTGTGCCCAGGCACAACCAGATACACCCTGTGTGCATGCCTATGCACTCGCCTCTTTTGCCTAACCCCTGGAGCATCTCCTCAATCCAGCATCCGGATTTTGGCTATGGCACTCTCCTTGTCTGTCTGTCCACCTGCAAGGTGATTAATGTGGCCAGTCTCTGAAAGTAACCACACCTGTTATAAGCCAGCCAAACACTCACTTGCATGCTTGTGATAGAGAGTGATACAGGTGTAATTCCTGATCAAGCTCCCCAGTCTGTCTGCCTTGCTCTGCTAGTTTGGATTCCCCTGTGTATGACCTTGGACCGGATATTGCACTATTCCCTGAACTCAGCCTGCCTTTTACCTGGACTGTCATAGAACCACTCTGCCTGTCTGATAACTGCAAGTACCTGTTTGCTTTGGTTAGCTTGCGCCTGCCCTGGCGGGGTGGCCAGGCACTACAGCATTGTGTATAAGACCTGGGGGCAACCAAGTACCAGTAGGCCTGCTTACCTTATGGGAAAGGGTGCTGCTATAGGTGAAGAACACAGTAGCTAATGTAGCATTGCCCCTGCATGGACTGCTGGATATTAACTCTGCTGTCTCCCCTAGTTACCAACACTCGGTTATAAGTAGATAAAGTTCCTAAATCCCTCCTTGCTCCTGTTGGCTCTTCACATAAATAAACAGTCTAGGGGGTGTTGGTTTTTTGTTGTTTATTTTGTAATTGGGATAGGTGAAGGGAATAGTGGGATACTCCAACTGAACTATTCAAATAAATGAGGACTTCCATCTTCAGAACTTCTTTAGTGATCAGGAACAGCCAGGCTGTTAATCCCCACTGCCACAAGTTTAGATGGGGTTAAGTCTCTTGCTCTCTTTACTCTCTGACAAGACGACTTGGTGATTGATATCTTATCTTCAGGACACTCTCACTAGCATCCCCTCTCAGCTAACATACATTCACTGACTATCCTAGGAGCTTGGGTGGCGCCCCTCAGGTCAGGCCCCTTGACACAAGTTTCTGTACTCACTGTACTGCAGAGACCAATTCTCCAGTGTCTCCCCTCTCAGACAGCTTCCCTGGACCTCTGGGTTCAGCTCCTCTCTGCTACTCTTTCGGCCCTCAGGACGACCCCCTGAGGCCACATGGCACCTCTACAGAGGAGGAGGCAGCCGCCCCCTCCCACTGGGACTCCGCTCCAAGAACGAAAGACCTCAAGCACATGTGCTCCTGGTTTTTATACAGTATCCCAACATGCACCGAGGCAACTTTCCCTCTGCCAATCTTTGGGACTGTATCAAAAGCCCATGCATCCATTTGTTAAGTTTCCTCCCACTGTCCAACATGCCTCCCTATTGGACCAGTGTGAAACACTCTCTAGACAGAATGAGTTGCACTGTGAGCACGATGATCAGACCTCACTAATAGATCCTGCTCTCTGGTAGGCAGAGAACAATATAGATTTACCTGAAGCTCTTCTGGTAAGCAGACAGAGCATGAACTATACTTTCTCAGTAGCACCTACCTAGGAGGGTGCTACACTAGCTATAGTGACTGACCACCTTGCTTTGGGGTAGATGTGACACTTGAGTGTTATTCTGTAGTCTAGCAAGGAAAATTGGGCTGGGGCTAATTACACTTCTCAGGATTTTAACCACTTTAGCCCCGGAGGATTTAACTGCTCAATGACCAGGCCCTATTTTGCGATTCGGCACTGCGTGACTTTAACGTACAATTGCGTGGTCGTGGGACGCTGTACCCAAACGAAATTGACGTCCTTTTTTCCCCACAAAAAGGGCTTTCTTTTGGTGGTATTTGATCACCTCTGCGATTTTTATTTTGTGCGCTATAAACAAAAAAAGAGCGACAATTTAAAAAAAAAATTTTTCACATTTCTTTTAATATGAAATTCTCAATAAAAAAAATGTTAAAATCAAAATTTTTTAACATTTTAGGCCAATTTGTTTTCTGCTACATATTTTTGGTAAAATAAATCGCAATACGCGTATTTTGATTGGTTTGCGCAAAAGTTATTGCGTTTACTAACAAAGATTTATGTCATTTTTATTTTAACTAGTAATGGCGGCGATCTTCGTTTTTTTTTTTTTTGCGGGACTGCGACATTGCGGCGGACGGATGGCACCCCTAACTGACATTTTTGACAGTTTTGGGGGTACCAGTGACATTACTACAGTAATCAGTGCTATAAATATGCACTGTTACTGTAAAAATGACACTGGCAGGGAAGGGGTTAACTTTACTGGTGATCAAGGGGTTAAGTGTGTCCCTAGGGGCATGATTCTCACTGTCAGGGGGCGTGGCTTGTGAGATTATCACAGAGACATGCGATCCTATATAGCAGGATCACATCGCCTCTGTTATTACTCCAGGGAGAATGACAGACGGCTATGTTTACATCAGCCGTCTGTCTTTCTCCCTCTGCTGCGGGAGATGGTGAGTGGCCGGCAGCCATCGGAGCCGCTGGTCACATGCGCTGGCTCCCCAGGGAACGAGTGGGGGCGGGAGCGCGCCGCCAGCGGTGCACGCTCGCCCTCCACAGGTGACTGAGCGAGTGACGTAGGGCTACGTCGCTTTGCCTAGCAGCGCAGAGTGCCGCAGAAAATGTACGGTGGGCGGGGCTTAAGTGGTTAATGCAGCTTTGTCAGCTTACTTAAGTAAGGAGCTCACTGGATTTTGGGTATTTTTCTGTATTGGCTTGCTGTAGTAGAGACAAACCATGGAACAAATGTGCACGTATTGCAGAGTTGTACTGAATATGTTTTTTTTTCTCTTTTGTGTAATTATGTCTAGAATAGCATTGATTTGTAAAAGCGCGCTCCTTAGTTTAAAGGGAGAATAAAGCAGCAGATAATTCTGCGGGCTGAAGAGAAGACAGTACATTGTGAATATTGGCGTTTTTATGTGAGCGCTCGGCTAACAATGGAGCCGCGACTCGAAACGCCTAAATACCTTGTTTGTCTGGAGGGCTATTAGCTATAATATGTCATCTTTTTTCCACAGGTAACCTTGGAATGGGCTGTTTAAGCTTTTATATGAAGTGCGTCTTTATACGTACCCTTGTATTGATGATCCTGGAGCGCGGTTAAGAACGGGAAAGGTGTGAAGGCAAGTGATAAAAATGTTTTTAATTTTCTGTGTGAAAATCATGATTAGGTTCTGTAAAGAGGTGCTCCAAAATGAATACGATAATTTTAAGGCGAAGTAACAGTCGCTTGCTCTACCTAGACTCTTCTAATTGCCAAACCTTGCTTCTATAACCGCCAATCTATATCGCTGTTTTACCCTAAAGAAAGTACCGTATGTTGGATCAGTTGTGCTCCTCGGAATCTCAACTATGCCTCTTAATCCATTCACATTGGGAAGATTCCGTTTCAATCAATGAGATCTGAGTCGATCCCCTGCTGATCGGTGGCCAGGAGTAAAACAAACTCCGCTGTCCATTTACAGCCGGCTTTATCTGCTCCTCTCCTCCTAAACTCCGTCCTGTAGAGAGAAAAAATAATACCTACGCTGAACCACAAAAACAGCTTTTTGTGGCCAGGAATCGGTGATCTAGCTGAGGTGCCTCCGCACTCCAATAGTAAAACTAGTAGTAAAATTGGGCCGGCTACTCAATATCATCTGTAAAATGCATGCAAATCTTTATTGGCTACATACTGAAACACAACTGTAACAAGCTAACACATTTCAGTTGCTATAGCCGAAACACGTTGGCTTGTTACAGTTTTGTTGCAATATATAGCCAGTAATAGTTTGCATTTTACGAATGACACAGAGTAGCCAGGCCAATTTTACTACTAGTTAGAATCCATCCTCTTCCATTTTTTAGTAGACCGTCCAAGGTATTTAGTAAGAGGCATGGCAAGTTTTTTGAAGTTGTAATTTTTTACTAAAATTCTTTGGAAAATTAAGAAATTTCAGCTCAAAAGAGGACAACTGTGCAAGACTGAAGGGGAGGCCAGAGGCCAGATTTAAGGGTGCATATTGAAATTTTTGTATGAGCCCAGCTGTGACTGGTTCTCTTTAATGTTTAGAACTCTTAGCATACAGACTTTCAATTCGTGCACCTCTATCTATATTTAATGATTCTTTTTAAAGACTCTCACAGCTCAAGCTTTGAGAGCTTGATCACACCAGATGCAGTGTGGGAATGCGAGCAAAATCACGCATTTCTCTTTCGTTCATTGACAGCTCCTGATCTTCTTAACCATTGGGTTATATTGTCCCCTACAGGAGTAGGACACTAGGCAGAAAAACAGTCTGGCTATGCCTATGGGCAGTCCCAGGGGGTATACTCCCTCTCTCTGCTATAGGTAATCAGTTTTTTTTTCTGCCTAGTCAGGAGTAAGGACCTAGTTTCTTGCTGGGATCTCTGGTCCTGGCAATTTTTTTTTCTTTTTAGATAGGGTCTTTTTGGTGGCTTTCACCAGTGTGAAGTGAGTGTTCGAATTGGCGACGTTATCCTGTCGTTCACCTTACTTGGTGGTTCACAGTGATAAGGTGGTTCTTCGCACCTGTCCATCGTTCCTTCCTCAGGTTGTCTCTTATTTTCATTTGAATGAAGACATTGTGTTGCCTTCTCTGTGTCCCAGGCCAAAACATCTGAAGGAAATTGCCTTGCATGCCTTGGATGTGGTCCGGGCAATTAGGGTGTACCTGGCAGCTACCTAGTCTTTTAGGAAGTCAAACTCCCTATTTGTACTCACGGATGGGCCTCGGAAAGGGTTGTCCGCTTCCTCTGCGACCAATTCCAGATGGATCAGACAGACAGTGGTTCAGGCCTATTCCATCAAGGGTCAGGTTCCTCCTTTCCCTGTCAAGGCGCACTCTACTCGGGCACTCAGTGCCTCCTGGGCTTTCCGTCATCAGGTGTCAGTAAAGCAGGTTTTGCAAGGCGGCCACCTGGTCGTCGGTGCACACTTTTAAAAAGTGGATATGTTGGCATCTGCGGATGCTTCCTTTGGCTGCAAAGTTTTGTAAGCTGCTGTTTAGAGGACCTGGTCTTCTTTGAGGGTGTATTGTTCTTTTCAGGTGGGCTCCAGTTGCTTTGGTTGAGCTCTTGTTGCCTGGTTGGCTACTGTTTGGCCTTGGGAATTTTTCGCTGCGCCCACTCCTCATGTTTAACACTGCTTTGGGATGTCCCAATGGTTAAGAAGATCAGGAGCTGTGTCCATCAATGAACGAAAGAGAAAATGGGATTTTTGACTTACCATAAAATCAATTTCTCTGATGTTCATTGATGGACACAGCACCCACCCCTCTGTGGATGACACTGCTTGTAACAAAACTGAGTACCTATAGCAGAGAGAGAGGGAGTATAACCCCTGGGACTGCCTATAGGCGTGGCCAGACTTTTTTTTCTGCCTATTGTCCTCCTCCTGTAGGGGGCAGTATAAAGCAATGGTTAGGAAGATCAGGAGCTGTGTCCGTCAATGAATGGATTTTATGGTAAGTCAAAAACCCCATTTTTGTTGCGCCGCATGAAAACACGCTGCCTTCTGCAGTCCCCTGCAGGTGCCGTTCTTAATGGCTCCCCCATGCATCTAGCAAACAAATACATTTGCCAAAATGCGTGGTACAGTGCCATTTATAAAGTCATACCTACGCGTTTCATGCATTTAGGCCAATCAGGTTATTTGGCTGCCCTAAAAATTCCTGCACGGGAACAAAAAAAAAAAAAAAGGTGCATGCTCGGATGAATCTCATGGCGTGAGCAAGCCCTTAAGCCTATAATTACAACGCAATTGCGAATGAATCACCAAAGTGCAAACCAAGATTTAGCCAAGAATTCAGCACTTCTCTTCTCAGCAGCTAGAAGGCGTTAAATTTACCGCAAGGAAAACATGAAGAAGAGCTTGAACTCTATGAAAGATAGATCTCCTTCACTGCAGACTACAATCACCGGCTTGTGTTTGGAGGGCACACAGGTCCTCTTTGTGTATTTAAATGTGTCCCAATCTTTTGTTTGGAGGTTTAAGCTTTTCAGAGTTCTCCTTTAGCTTTCCGAGGCTTAGCCAAGCAAGCTAAAATTTCAGCTTTTTTTTTTTTTTAAACTTCCAGCAGAATGCCCGCACAGTAAATGAGTTTTGTCTTGGGCGATTTATAATATTCAGAGCGATAATCATTTTTTCTGAGAATGTCTAGACCCGTTGATGGGGCGCTCGGAGAAGACGCTCGCCATTTTCCAGGTGGAAATAGATCTTCGTTCCCCCGCCTCTCCTCTGGTGTCGGCTCTTTAATGATTTAACAGATGGATGTTGCACATGTGGGCTTTGCCCTGTGCTTTGTCTCATTTTTCCAGTCTGCAGAATTTTAACAGCATTAGGAGAGCGGATCGCAGAGGAAGTATCCCAACCCTTGGCTGGCGTGCCCGTCTAATACCTCATGTCTGTTAAGCGGCGGTGGAGGGAGGGTGATGCTGTAGGGGAAGGGGTGAGAAAAGGGACAGATTGTCTGCTCGGTGTGACGGCAGTGGGCATCTTAAATCTGGCATGCATTGCATGCGATATAAGTCCAGTAATATGCGACATGCACTGGTTTTGCATCCAGAATTGTGCAGCATATCTATAAGTTAGACAGATTTTAGGAAGAGCATTGATTGGAAGGGGGGTCATTCTACTGCCATCTCCATGTTTATTGAGTGAATTAGGCCCCTTTCACATGGACGTTCGTATTAGGGTTAGGGTTTGTCCGCATATTTGAAGGTAGAGTGTGGGGCTTGAAAGTGACCTTTAAATCCAAATTTCTATTTCGTTCATTGATGGACACAGTTCCTGATATTCATAACCATTGGGTTATACTGCCCCCTACAGGAGTAGGACACTAGGCAGAAAAAAATTATGGCTACATCCTCTCTCTGCTATAGCCACTCAGTTTTTTTCTGCCTAGTCAGGAGTAAGGACCTAGTTCCTTGCTGGAATCTTTGGTCCTGGCAACATTTTTTAGATAGGAAATTTTTTCCTCCTGAATTTTCCTGTGAGATCTACAATCAACTGCTGGACTGGGTGACGGGTTGGATAAGTAGATCCAGTGGTCACCCCAGTCTGGCCAGTGAGCGCGTACAGACCTCAGCTCCGCACTAGGTCGACCGTGACATAGCCCCACTGGACCGGGGCTGACCTGCAAGTTAAACGCATACAACCGGGTCTCAGCCTGAGTCACAGCGTTCCTCCTGGCCGACAGCCCCCCCATTTCAATGGAGAGGGGTTCTGTATGGAGCGGTGCCTGCCTGGTTCCAGTTATGGTGAGTTGCTGTCCCCACTCTCCCCCTGGAGGGTTTTGTGGTGGACGTGGGCCCCTCCTTGGGACGATCGGACCCCTGGGATCCCCTCCTTCCATCCTGCCCCACCTCTACATACGCTGGGGCTGTTTGGGTGGTCTGACCACTTTCCAGGGGTGGGGGCAGGGCACTGACTGGCGATGGGGGGCCCGGATGATCGACTGCCTGGATCTGTCCTTGAGGCCTGGTCTCCAAATCCTGAGTCCCTGTATGCCTCGTGGTGCCACGCAGGGCCGTCATTTTGATGTAGCCTGTGTGTTCTATACACGGCGGCCATGTTTGTGTAGTCCAGCAGCCATTTTTCTGTGGTTTGCCATTGAAAATAGCAGCGGCCATGACAGTGGAGCCCTGTGGGTGGCAATTTCGGCGGTGGGAGCCCCTCCTCATTCCCTGGTGCTGACTCCTGGATCATTTTACTATCTGATTGTCGCACGTGTAATGCAGATAATCCTGGTGGCTGCAGGTGCTTGTCCCTGCGGGTGGTGAGTCTGGTGGGGTCCTATCTCTCTCTACTGAGGATCGCTTGGTGCTTTGTGCCTGGCGACCAGGTGGTGCTGCCAGTGTGGTGAGGGTTGTCACTTGACAGTGTTTTTTGTAGGGTCCCCCTGGTGACCCATGGAGTCTTTGGAGCACATTTCCCCACCTGATCCCCTCTGAGGCTGCGGGGCCCTCTGGGTCCCAACCATCCTTTCATGCCCTGATGGCAGTCCTCGAGTCCCTTGTGTCCCAGGTGGAGGTGGCTTGCAGGTGACGGGCTAGCAGGAAGCGCCCCCTACCCCCTCATCTGTCTCATCAGATCCTGAATCTGATTCGGCCACTTCGGACGTCGGTCACCCTGCTGGATCTGCAACTACGCGCCTGGAAACATTAGATAGTGAGGATGATTCCTCCATGTCTGCGACCGCGCACAACAAGGCGCTGGTGGAGGCACTGATTGTATCTGTGCGTGAGACCCTGAAGATGGGAGGATGCAGCTGAAGCTACGACGGAGGCGCAGGTTCCCTTTGGCACTCACAAGCCATCCAGAGCAGCAAAGGTGTTTCCTTTCCCCGTCTATTTTGACAGATTTGTCGCTAAAGAGTGGGAATGACCAAAGCGTCCCAGTGGGGTTCCTAAGCGCTTCTTAAGAAGTGGATTGTGCCGCCGGTGGTGGACCCTCCCGTTTCCAGATTAAACAAGGCAACCATGATTCCGTTTAAAAAGTCCCGGCCTTTAAGGATTCGGTTGACTGGAATTCGGAGGCTGTGGCCCGCCATATGCACACTCTGGCTGGTTCGGCAGCATTTTTGCTAAGTCTTTGGATATCAATGAAGACCTCTTAGAAATATATAGCCCTGTTTCTAGTTCATAAATATATATTCACTGAAAACATGCTTAAAATATCTTTAGACCGTGGTATTTGTAATCACCCGTAACCCTTCACTTAATGACCGCCCTATTGTAGCTTACTGCCGCTCTGTGCAGAATCACACACACTACATTACCAAAAGTATTGGGACGCCTGCCTTTACACCCACATTAACTTTAATGGCATCCCAGGGTTCAATATTGAGTTGGCCCAACCTTTGCAGCTACAACAGCTTCAACTCTTCTGGGAAGGCTGTCCACAAGGTTTAGGAGTGTGTCTATGGGAATGTTTGACCATTGTTCCAGAAGCTCATTTGTGAGGTCAGGCACTGATGTTGGACAAGAAGGCCTGGCTCGCAGTCTCCGCTCTAATTCATCCCAAAGGTGTTCTATCGGGTTGAGGTCAGGACTCTGTGCAGGCCAGTCAAGTTCCTCCACCCCAAACTCGCTCATCCATGTCTTTATGGACCTTGCTTTGTGCACTGGTGCGCAGTCATGTTGGAACAGGAAGGAGCCATCCCCAAACTGTTCACACAAAGTTGGGAGCATGGAATTGTCCAAAAGGTCTTGGTATACTGATGTCTTAAAGCTGGATATACACTATACAACTTTTGTTGGTAGATTTCCTTTGGATTTATCATCAACTGTGTAGGGGGCTGCCTGATTGTATACAAATGATATGCTTCAGTTTGTGAATGAACAGGAAGCCGCTCAGCACAGAGCACTCCCCATTATATATCACTGTCCAGTGCAGCTGAGGCTGCAGAGAAAGGCATGTGTGTTTGAGCTTTGGGGTGCACACACCTATGTGAGTTGGGCGAACTAAAGACGGTGTCACAATTAGCTTAGCACAACTCCTAAGGTGTTACTGAAAAAAAAAAAAGACACGAGGGCGCAATCTAACTGCAGCATATTATGTCTTTATTAAAAAACAATGTCCACTCACATGTTTTCAGATGTAAACTTCCCGGCCTCTTTATTAGGTACACCTGTTCTATTTCTTGCTAATTAGCCAATCACATGGCAGCAACTCAATGCATTTAGGCATCTAGATGTGGTGAAGACGACTTGCTGAAGTTCAAACCGCGCATCGGAATGGGGAAGAAAGGAGATTTAGGTAACTTGAACATGGCATGGTTGTTGGTGGCAGGTCTGAGTATTTCTGGGATTTTCACACACAACCATCTCTCGGGTTTACAGAGAATGGTGGGAAAAAGAGAAAATATCCAGTGAGCTGCAGTTGTGTGGAGGAAAATGCCTTGTTGATCTCAGAGGAGAATGGGCAGTCTGGTTGGAGATGATAGAAAGGCAACAGTAACTCAAAAAGCTGCTCGTTACATCCAAGGTATGCAGAACACCATCTCTGAATGCACAACACATCGAACCTTAAAGCAGATGGGCTACAGCAGCAGAAGACCACACCGGGTGTCACTCCTGTCAGCTAAGAACAGGAAACTGAGGCTACAATTCGCACAGGTCACCAAAATTGGACAATAGAAGATTGGAAAACGTTGCCTGGTCTGATGAGTCTCTATTTCAGCTGCGACATTCAGATGGTAGGTTCAGAATTTGGCGCATGGATCCATCCTGCCTTGTATCAACAGTTCAGGCTGGTGGTGGTGTAATGGTGTGGGGGGATATTTTCTTGGCAAACTTTGGACCCCCTAGTACCAATTGAGCATTGTTTGAAGGCCACAGCCTACCTGAGTATTATTGCTGACCATGTCCATCCCTTTATGACTACAGTGTCCCCATCTTCTGATGGCTCCTTCCAGCAGGATAATGCACCATGTCACAAAGCTCCAATCATCTCCCGATTGGTTTCTTCACCATGACAATGAGGTCACTGTCCTCCAATGGCCTCCACACTCACCACATCTCATCTCATCCAATAGAGCATCTTTGGGATGTGGTGGCATCATGGATGTGCAACCAACAAATCTGCAGTAACTGCGTGATGTTATCATGTCACTGTGGACCAAAATCTCTGAAGAATGTTTCCAACACCTTGTTGGATCTGTGCCACGAAGAATGAAGGCAGTTCCGAAGACAAAAGGGGTTCCAACCCGGTACTAGCAAGGTGTCCCTAATACTGTGGCTGGTAAGAGTAGAACGCCTGTAGTAAACCAATTTCCCCTGCATAACTCTCACCACCAGATCCCCAATTGATCACCAGAACCAGTGGGTCAGCCAATCCCCAAAAACCTCCAAAAAATAAAGTGTCTTGTCAATGTATAGATTCTCTTGACGCCTGTCTCCTGAAATGTTACCTTGTACATCGAACAAACAAAAGATACAATCCGCACTGTTCAGCGTCCTCGGAATTCTTCCTTCATTAATTGCCGGTGACTGTTACCGTCTGAGAGCGCTCCTCCGCTCGTGTAATTTAAAAGGGAAAATAAACCGGCAGATAACACAATGGCTGGATCAGGCTGGAGAGGAAATAGTACATTCTAAATATTGGCATTTTTATGTGAGCGCTCGCCCTACAAAAGCGACGACTGGAAACCGCCAAATACGTTGGACGTCTCAGCAGCTATTAGCTGTAAGATAAAAGTGTAATCTTCTTCCGTAGGTAATCCGGAATGGGCCATTTAAGCTTTTTTATTGAGTGCGTCTTTTGTCTGTATCTTCACCTGGAAGCCTTCAGAGCGCAGCTGAGAGCGGTCAAAGTACAGACGATAATGGCGTCAATGATAATGATAACATTTAGTGTATATTTTTTAAGGTGTATGGCATTATCCTATGCCCTGTGTTAGAGTTCAAGTCAAAAGGAGAATGTCGCCATTTGCTATATGGCCTCTTCACCATAAAAAAAAAATGGCAACCATTTTCTCATTCTTGTATTAGATTTTGGGCCACAGCTCCGCCCCCTGACATACACCTTACTTTTTCAGGTTTTGTTTTTTAAAAAAAATGTGCTGTGCAGTGGCGGCCCGTCCATTGGGGGTGCAGGGGTGCTGGACACATGGATTCCAATGGGGGATTTTTTTTTTTTTTTTAAGCACGTGATTACAGCCAGAGGCTCTAATAGGCTTCAAAAAAGGATGGGCTCGGGGCGCAGAGCACTGCGCCCTGAGCCCACCCAGTTGTGTGACAATAGCGAATTAATATTCGCTATTGCCGCACTGATTCTCCTCCCGCCCAATCAGGAAGCGGGTCAGAGAGAGGAGATGGCCACCGAGAGGGAACATGGAGACTGAGGTGGAAGCCGATGCCTGTCAGTCCCACAGAGCAAGGTAAGTAAACTGGCACAGGGGGGAGGGGATATGGTGGTGCAGGCTGGTGTGATTGAGGGGGGGTTCCATCTAGAGCCCGCCGCCCCCCCCCCCGACTGATGGAGCACCAGCCGCCACTGGTGCTGTATAAATATCCTGTGCCACGAAAAATTTTACGTTTTTCCCAATAGGTTTTGTTTCCTATGATATTTAGCTCCATCTAGTGGCTACAATGTGGTATTTTTCTGAATGGGGGTTGGAAAGTGTTACCTGATCATGATTTTGAATGTGATTTGAGGTCACATTATTAGAGATCAGGAACTGACTTTGACAACTCAGTCACCTTGGTTGTCGATGGGTGTATAGGTGTGGTGTGTTTTTACTTTGTCTTTTACCGACTTCATTACCAGGGCAATTTCCAGCTTTCAGCGCTGTCGCACTTTGAATGACAACTGCGCGGTCATGCAACACTGTACCCAAACAACTTTTTGGTTAATTTTTCTGAAACAGATAGAGCTTTCTTTTGGTGGTATTTAATCACAGCCCGGTTTTTTTTTTATTCTTTGTTAAACAAAAATGAAAATAGACTGAAAATTTGCAAATAAGTTATTTTTCTTCTTTACTAATGTGCGCTGATGAGGCTACACTGATGGGCACTGGTGAGGCTGCATTGATAAGGCTACACTAATGGGCACTGATGAGGCGGCGCAGATGGGCACTGATGAGCTTGCATTGATATAGCTACACTGATGGGCACTAATGAGGCTAAACTGATGGGCACTGATGAGGCTGCATCAGATGGGCACAGATGAGCTGCATTGATGGGCACTGATGAGAAAGCACTGATAGGCGGTACTGATAAACTACACTGATGGACACTGATAAGCTGCACTGATGGGGTTGCACTAATTAACAGTGTAAACAATGTACTGACAGCCTTGCTGGTTATCAGCTCTTCTTTCCTGACACAGACCCAGCGTGTGAGGAAAGGAGAGACGATAATTGGCAAGTCTGTTTATATGTGATCAGCTGTGATTGGACACAGTTGATCACATGGTAAAGGGCCGCTGTAATTGGCCCTTTACCGCGAGCTGTGATCAGGTGTTTCCAAAGGACACAGCAGTCACAGAGCATGCCCGATCCATGGACGCCCTCCCAGAACTAGACGACCATGCTGTAGCCATCTTTCAGCTAATGCACTGTTAGCAAGTGGTTAAGGTCACTTTGTGGTAAGCAAAGAAGCATTAAAAACCTCTGTAATGTACTAATGTGCTTTACTAAACAAAAATGCTGTACATACATTAGTAGGGATACCAAAACAAGACATTTAAAGAATTACACACATCCATACAACACACATGCACAAGCTACCCAAACTTTCTAGGGAATGAGCTTGAACAATAGTCTGTGTAAATAATAGGAATATGCTAAAACATACTTAGCTCAGATTATATTAGCTTCACATTCTCTGTAGCCAATCAGAACCTCAGGCTCTACTCTACGAGCAATTGCAGGAAACCAGGCGCTAGCGTCCTCCCCAAGGGAATTTCCTCTGATGGGCCTGTGAAGTTCTCTCTGGAACAGACCTTCCATGTTGTTATGAAGTTCCACCAAAACTAGTTCCAGTCCTTTGCCCCCCCCCCTACTTCCTGCCAACACTACCTCCTCTTACATGAGCTCCATGAACCAGTCAAACGAGTTCATTAGCACAGGAGAAGCTTGCTTCTGAAAACAATACATGATAACCATAAATACGTCATTTCATATTTATGTCCTATAAAAAAAAAATCACTAAAATAGCCATAGCAACACAGGTGTATAAGTGTTAAAACCCACCCTCCTTGTCCCCAGACATATGTGTTACATGGGTGGCAACAGGGTAAATTATAAAATAAAATGCACAATCTAAAATTTCTGTCAGAAAGCCATGTCAAAAGGATCAGTCGATGCGGACATACAGGCAGCTGAAGTTGTGGAAAAATCTTGCCTTTTTCGTGCAAAAGTTGGTCTTTGCCCCGCACCTTTTCTTTACTGCACCTTCCTCCTCACTGAACACTTGAGAGTGTAACATCTGGCTTGAATTTTCCAGAAGTAATTGAGATTTGCAAATATCTTTGGTCACCTACCTTTGTGATTTGGTGATGGCTTTTTCTGTTGTCGCTAAAGGCGACCTCTTCTTTATTTTATCATCACATAGTGATATTAGTGACAGGTCCACTTTAAGCTTCCCCCCCCTCCCCTGCAGATAGGATGCTGGATATCTCAACTGGTAGTGGCGTCAGCGCCCATGTGTTCAGCATCTGTTTCAGGTGCAGTGATTTCCACTAATTAGGTCACACTGTGTGCCTGGCTGGCCCGGGGGCGACCGCACACCGCCGCGTCACGTGGCAGCTGCATATTCCCGGGAAGTCTCTCTTCAGCTCGCTGTGTTCACTGACTGAGCACGGATGAACAACGTATGGAGGACCTTCCTCTGCAAATCCTATGTGACATCTACATTCTGCCATGTGCCATCTCACAGAGACCGATCGCTACATTGTGTCACTCCAATTCTTCTGACTGCAGATATTTTAGGATTTGTAACTTGTCGCTTTTTTCTTTCCTGAAATAGTTTGCCGGTAACAGATTTTCCAGCGTGTTTGAAAATTCCCCAAATAAAAATGCCTGTTCCTTTGCTTTGGGTGGTTCATAAACCAGCCTAACGAGATCATTAACATAGGGGAAGCCTAGCTTCTGAAAACAATACATGATTCCATATACTGTGTGTATGTATATGTATATGTGTGTATATATATATATATAGTTATAAAATAGCATGTAAGTGCAGTCCCTGACGTTTCAGTGACAGCAGACACACACCAGGAGATGAGAATTTAAATTGAAGCACCACACCACTAAGCGGTCCAGATACAACTTTTTTTCACTAAAAGTCAGGGGTGCGATCCACAAAGTATCAAGTACGTTTCGGGGGTCCAAAAGCGCCAAAGAAGCTGCTGAAAAGGCCTGTGCTTTTGAATCACCCTGGAAAAAATACCATTGTAGGTCCAGGTTCTTATTTGTTCACTTTGTAGTCAGTCAAGCCCTGATGAAGTGGATGCTCTTGGACTCCCAAAACGTGTTGGATACTTTTTCAATTGTACCCCTCACTTTTAATGGAATAAAGTTGTATCTGGACCTCTTAGCAGTGTTGTGTCACTTGAATTTCAATTACATTACAAGCCAACGAGACTATGGAGAGCCAGTTTGGCATCTTTGCCCTGGGCACTAGATGACCTTGCCCCGACACTGCTTTTGGCAACAAGGCTGTAGAGCGTTGAATATTTCCCATTCCTTCAGCCATAAACCACTTGGTTGTCAAAGGGAATGTCAAAGCCATGACACCATTGTAGAAATGTTTTCGGCATGACTGGAAATGGTTTAAAATTACTTCCAGGGTTACGTTGGGCCTAAAAGTGTATGTAAAGCCTAAACCACTTTTTTAGTGGTAGTGTAGAGAAGAGTAAAAACCTTGGTCCTGGGAAGATTTCACTCTGTTTCCTGTCTTGGAGCATTGAAAATGAGAGGAACTCTTTCCAAAATGTCACGGGAAGCAAGTGTCCCCATTGGAAGATTTTCCATGACCACCTGCTGTGGTGATAGCTGTAACATTTTGAATTTCCCACCACTTAGCCCCGGTTCACACTGAGGTGACCTGTGAGGCGACCTGGTCGCCTCACAGGTCGCCGTAGGTCGCCTCCCATAGGGAAGCTGCGGACCCGTTCTAATAGGAGCGACACAAGTCGCTCCGACTTAGAAAAAGGGTCCGGAGCTTCTTTGGGGCGACCAGGAGGTGACCGCCATAGACTTCAATGTTATGAAGTCCGTGGCGGCCGCTCCGAGGTCGCGGGGCGCTGCTCGCACCGCAACCTCGGAGGTCGCGGTGCGAAGTAGCATCGCCCCGATGTGAACAGGGCCTTTGGGGTCTGTTTATAAAAATGTTTGTTACACGAATGTCAGGGAAACGTACAAGTTAAACAAAATTTTACTGTATTTTTTTCGAATACATAAATGCCTGTTTTACCAGCTCCATCTAGTGGTTAAATGGGACTGTTTTCTAAAATACCTTTAATGGGAAAATATACCGCATTTTGGTCACTAGATGGAG